>NC_053121.1:39881631-39884131 GCF_010015445.1 Perca fluviatilis | reverse complement strand
ATCACGGCCCCATCACGGCCCCATCATGGCCCCAGCCTGGCCCCATCACGGCCCCATCACGGCCCCATCGTGCCACAGCCTGGCCCCATCATGGCCCCAGCCGCCAGCCTGGCCCCATCATGGCCCCAGCCTGGCCCCATCATGGCCCCCATCATGGCCCCCGCCTGGCCCCATCATGGCCCCCATCGCCCGCCCCCATCATGGCCCCATCATGGCCCCATCATGGCCCCAGCCTGGCTGCCCCATCATGGCCACAGCCGGCCCCAGCCTGGCCCCATCTGCGCCTCATCATGGCCTCATCCTGGCCCCCAGCCTGGCCCCATCATGGACCCATCATGGACCCATCTGGACCCATCATGGCCACAGCCTGGCCCCATCATGGCCACAGCCTGGCCCCATCATGGCCCCATCACCGCCTCGAGCCTGGCCCCATCATGGCCCCATCATGGCCTGAGCCTGGCCCCATCATGGCCCCAGCCCTGCCCCATCATGGCCCCATCATGGCCACAGCCGCCCCCATCATGGCCACAGCCTGGCCCCATCATGGCCACAGCCTGGCCCCATCATGGCCCCATGCATGGCCCCAGCCTGGCCCCATCATGGCCACAGCCTGGCCCCCATCATGGCCACAGCCTGGCCCCAGCCTGGCCCCATCATGGCCTCATCATGGCCTCATCCTGGCCTCATCCTGGCCCCAGCCTGGCCACAGCCTGGCCCCATCATGGACCCATCATGGCCACAGCCTGGCCCCCATCATGGCCACAGCCTGGCCCCATCATGGCCCCATCAAGGCCTGAGCCTGGCCCCATCATGGCCCCATCATGGCCTGAGCCTGGCCCCATCATGGCCCCCAGCCCTGCCCCATCATGGCCCCATCATGGCCACAGCCTGGCCCCATCATGGCCACAGCCTGGCCCCATCATGGCCACAGCCTGGCCCCATCATGGCCCCCATCATGGCCCCAGCCTGGCCCCAATCATGGCCACAGCCTGGCCCCCATCATGGCCCCATCCTGGCCCCATCATGGCCCGAGCCTGGCCCCATCATGGCCACAGCCTGGCCCCCATCATGGCCCCATCATGGCCACAGCCTGGCCCCATCATGGCCCCAATCATGGCCCCATCTGCCCCATCATGGCCACAGCCTGGCCCCATCCGCCCCCATCACGGCCCCAGCCTGGCCCCATCACGGCCCCATCATGGCCCCAGCCTGGCCCCATCACGGCCCCAGCCTGGCCCCATCACGGCCCCATCATGGCCCCATCACGGCCCCATCATGGCCCCATCACGGCCCCATCATGGCCCCATCACGGCCCCATCATGGCCCCATCACGGCCCCAGCATGGCCCCATCATGGCCCCATCATGGCCCCATCCCGGCCCGAGCCCCGAGTAAAATGATAGAAATGGAGACCAAAGGCAAAGATGTTGAGCTCTAGCACAGACGCCCAGCAGAGGACCAGACTAACAGCCTGATGGAGAAGGGACCATCAGGTCCTGTACCAGACTAACATCAGGTCCTGTACCAGACTAACATCAGGTCCTGTACCAGACTAACATCAGGTCCTGTACCAGACTAACATCTGGTCCTGTACCAGACTAACATCTGGTCCTGTAGGTGGAGCGAGGGACAGATAAAGATCTGGCGGGGGTTAGTGCCGGGACGACATGCTTTAGACCAGCGGTCCTCAAAGGGGGGTACGTAGAAACCTGGAGACCTACTTCCTGTCTGTGTGGTCGAGGCCGCTGAGCCGGACGCCTTCGATTGGCTCGTTGCGTTGACCGCACGTGTTGCCGTAGCTGTCGTACCCAAACACCAGCCGGGCAGCGCCGCCCGTCACGATGCTGAAGCCACAGATACTGCCCTGCAGGACGAGAGACAGACAGGTTAGAGAGACAGACAGGTTAGAGAGACAGACACTTACTGACAGACAGGTTAGAGAGAGAGAGACAGGTTAGAGAGAGAGAGACAGGTTAGAGAGGGAGAGACAGGTTAGAGAGACAGACAGGTTGGAGAGACAGACACTTACTGACAGACAGGTTAGAGAGAGAGAGACAGGTTAGAGAGAGAGAGACAGGTTAGAGAGGGAGAGACAGGTTAGAGAGACAGACACTTACTGACAGACAGGTTAGAGAGATAGACAGGTTAGAGAAAGAGACAGGTTAGAGAGACAGACAGGTTAGAGAGACAGACAGGTTAGAGAGAGACAGGTTAGAGAGAGACAGACAGGTTAGAGAGAGACAGAGAGACAGGTTAGAGAGAGAGATACAGGTTAGAGAGAGAGAGAGACAGGTTAGAGAGAGACAGGTTAGAGAGAGAGACAGGTTAGGGAGAGAGAGAGACACAGACACTTACTGACAGACAGACAGGTTAGAGAGACAGACAGGTTGGAGAGAGAGACAGACAGGTTGGAGAGAGAGACAGGTTAGAGAGACAGACAGGTTGGAGAAAGAGACAGACAGACAGGTTAGAGAGACAGACAGGTTAGAGAGAGAGAGACA
>NC_053121.1:39869131-39876631 GCF_010015445.1 Perca fluviatilis | reverse complement strand
ACCCAACATCTGGATGTGGGTCAGACCCAGACCCAACATCTGGATGTGGGTCTGGCTGGTCAGGCTAGAGTAGAATGGTTATCCCAGAAAAGTTCACTGTTCTTCTGATTTGTGTATAGTCAGATCTTCAGGAAGAGAGGAACATGTTCCTTGTGTTTTCCTTTCAGTGACCTGTACATTTATTAGGCAGAGATTTCAAAATGTCTATTTGAAATTGAAGTCACTCTTTCACCCACTGGTCTTAAGGATGTTCACTCTTTCACCCACTGGTCTTAAGGATGTTCACTCTTTCACCCACTGGTCTTAAGGATGTTCACTCTTTCACCCACTGGTCTTAAGGATGTTCACTCTTTCACCCACTGGTCTTAAGGATGTTCACTCTTTCACCCACTGGTCTTAAGGATGTTCACTCTTTCACCCACTGGTCTTAAGGATGTTCACTCTTTCACCCACTGGTCTTAAGGATGTTCACTTCTTCACCCACTGGTCTTAAAGATGTTCACCTTTTCACCCACTGGTCTTAAAGGATGTTCACTCTTTCACCCACTGGTCTTAAAGATGTTCACTCTTTCACCCACTGGTCTTAAGGATGTTCACTCTTTCACCCACTGGTCTTAAGGATGTTCACTCTTTCACCCACTGGTCTTAAGGATGTTCACTCTTTCACCCACTGGTCTTAAGGATGTTCACTCTTTCACCCACTGGTCTTAAGGATGTTCACTCTTTCACCCACTGGTCTTAAGGATGTTCACTCTTTCACCCACTGGTCTTAAGGTTGTTCACTCTTTCACCCACTGGTCTTAAGGACGTTCACTCTTTCACCCACTGGTCTTAAAGATGTTCACTCTTTCACCCACTGGTCTTAAGGACGCTCACTCTTTCACCCACTGGTCTTAAAGATGTTCACTCTTTCACCCACTTTGTCTTAAGGATGTTCACTCTTTCACCCACTGGTCTTAAAGATGTTCACTCTTTCACCCACTGGTCTTAAGGACGTTCACTCTTTCAACCACTGGTCTTAAAGATGTTCACTCTTTCACCCACTGGTCTTAAGGATGTTCACTCTTTCACCCACTGGCTTGAAGGATGTTCACTCTTTCACCCACTGGTCTTAAGGTTGTTCACTCTTTCACCCACTGGTCTTAAGGATGTTCACTCTTTCACCCACTGGTTTTAAGGATGTTCACTCTTTCACCCACTGGTCTTAAGGATGTTCACTCTTTCACCCACTGGTCTTAAGGTTGTTCACTCTTTCACCCACTGGTCTTAAGGATGTTCACTCTTTCACCCACTGGTCTTAAGGATGTTCACTCTTTCACCCACTGGTCTTAAGGTTGTTCACTCTTTCACCCACTGGTCTTAAGGATGTTCACTCTTTCACCCACTGGTCTTAAGGACGTTCACTCTTTCACCCACTGGTCTTAAAGACGTTCACTCTTTCACCCACTGGTCTTAAGGACGTTCACTCTTTCACCCACTGGTCTTAAGGACGTTCACTCTTTCACCCACTGGTCTTAAAGATGTTCACTCTTTCACCCACTGGTCTTAAGGATGTTCACTCTTTCACCCACTGGTCTTAAAGATGTTCACTCTTTCACCCACTGGTCTTAAAGATGTTCACTCTTTCACCCACTGGTCTTAAGGACGTTCACTCTTTCACCCACTGGTCTTAAGGATGTTCACTCTTTCACCCACTGGCTTTTGCGGATGTCCACTCTTTCACCCACTGGTCTTAAGGTTGTTCACTCTTTCACCCACTGGCTTTAAGGATGTTCACTCTTTCACCCACTTGTCTTAAGGACGTTCACTCTTTCACCCACTGGTCTTAAGGACGCTCACTCTTTTCACCCACTGGTCTTAAGGACGTTCACTCTTTCACCCACTGGTCTTCGGCACGCTCACTCTTTCACCCACTGGTCTTACGGACGTTCACTCTTTCACCCACTGGTCTTAAAGATGTTCACTCTTTCACCCGCTGGTCTTAAGGATGTTCACTCTTTCACCCACTGGTCTTAAAGATGTTCACTCTTTCACCCACTGGTCTTAAGGATGTTCACTCTTTCACCCGCTGGTCTTAAGGATGTTCACTCTTTCACCCACTGGTCTTAAGGACGTTCACTCTTTCACCCACTGGTCTTAAGGACGTTCACTCTTTCACCCACTGGTCTTAAAGATGTTCACTCTTTCACCCACTGGTCTTAAGGTTGTTCACTCTTTCACCCACTGGTCTTAAGGTTGTTCACTCTTTCACCCACTGGTCTTAAGGACGTTCACCTCTTCACCCACTGGCTTGAAGGATGTTCACTCTTTCACCCACTGGTCTTACGGATGTTCACTCTTTCACCCACTGGTCTTAAGGATGTTCACTCTTTCACCCACTGGTCTTAAAGATGTTCACTCTTTCACCCACTGGTCTTGCGGTTGTTCACTCTTTCACCCACTTGTCTTAAGGATGTTCACTCTTTCACCCACTGGTCTTAAAGATGTTCACTCTTTCACCCACTGGCTTTAAGGATGTTCACTCTTTCACCCACTGGTCTTAAGGACGTTCACTCTTTCACCCACTGGTCTTAAGGACGTTCACTCTTTCTACCCACTGGTCTTGCGGATGTTCACTCTTTCACCCACTGGTCTTAAGGTTGTTCACTCTTTCACCCACTGGTCTTAAGGTTGTTCACTTTTTCACCCACTGGCTTTAAGGATGTTCACTCTTTCACCCACTGGTCTTAAGGATGTTCACTCTTTCACCCACTGGTCTTAAGGACGTTCACTCTTTCACCCACTGGTCTTAAGGACGTTCACTCTTCACCCACTGGTCTTAAGGATGTTCACTCTTTCACCCACTGGTCTTAAGGTTGTTCCACTCTTTCACCCACTGGCTTTATGCGGATGTTCACCTCTTCACCCACTGGTCTTAAGGTTGTTCACTCTTTCACCCACTGGTCTTAAGGTTGTTCACTCTTTCACCCACTGGTCTTAAGGTTGTTCACCTCTTTCACCCACTGGCCTTTAAGGATGTTCACTCTTTCACCCACTGGTCTTAAGGTTGTTCACTCTTTCACCCACTGGTCTTAAGGATGTTCACTCTTTTCACCCACTGGTCTTAAAGATGTTCACTCTTTCACCCACTGGTCTTAAGGGTGTTCACTCTTTCACCCACTGGTCTTAAGGATGTTCACTCTTTCACCCACTTGTCTTAAGGATGTTCACTCTTTCACCCACTGGTCTTAAGGACGTTCACTCTTTCACCCACTGGTCTTAAGGACGTTCACTCTTTCACCCACTGGTCTTGCGGATGTTCACTCTTTCACCCACTGGCTTTGCAGGATGTTCACTCTTTCACCCACTGGTCTTAAGGTTGTTCACTCTTTCACCCACTGGTCTTAAGGTTGTTCACTCTCTTTCACCCACTGGCTTTAAGGATGTTCACTCTTTCACCCACTGGTCTTAAGGATGTTCACTCTTTCACCCACTGGTCTTAAGGATGTTCACTCTTTCACCCACTGGTCTTAAAGATGTTCACTCTTTCACCCACTGGTCTTAAGGACGTTCACTCTTTCACCCGCTGGTCTTAAGGATGTTCACTCTTTCACCCACTGGTCTTAAGGATGTTCACTCTTTCACCCACTGGTCTTAAGGTTGTTCACTCTTTCACCCACTGGCTTTAAGGTTGTTCACTCTTTCACCCACTGGTCTTAAGTTGTTCACTCTTTCACCCACTGGTCTTAAGGATGTTCACTCTTTCACCCGCTGGTCTTAAGGTTGTTCACTCTTTCACCCCCCCTGGTCTTAAGGTTGTTCACTCTTTCACCCACTGGTCTTAAGGATGTTCACTTTCTCCCGCCCTTTCGGTCTTAAGGTTGTTCACTCTTTCACCCACTGGTCTTAAGGTTGTTCACTCTTTCACCCGCTGGTCTTAAGGTTGTTCACTCTTTCACCCACTGGTCTTAAGGATGTTCACTCTTTCACCCACTGGCTTGAAGGATGTTCACTCTTTCACCCACTGGTCTTAAGGATGTTCACTCTTTCACCCACTGGTCTTAAGGATGTTCACTCTTTCACCCACTGGTCTTAAGGATGTTCACTCTTTCACCCACTGGCTTTAAGGATGTTCACTCTTTCACCCACTGGTCTTAAGGTTGTTCACTCTTTCACCCACTGGTCTTAAGGAAGTTCACTCTTTCACCCACTGGACTCAAGGAGGTTCACTCTTTCACCCACTGGTCTTAAAGATGTTCACTCTTTCACCCACTGGTCTTAAGGATGTTCACTCTTTCACCCACTGGTCTTAAGGATGTTCACTCTTTCACCCACTGGTCTTAAAGATGTTCACTCTTTCACCCACTGGTCTTAAAGATGTTCACTCTTTCACCCACTGGTCTTAAGGATGTTCACTCTTTCACCCACTGGTCTTAAAGATGTTCACTCTTTCACCCACTGGTCTTAAAGATGTTCACTCTTTCACCCACTGGTCTTAAGGATGTTCACTCTTTCACCCACTGGTCTTAAGGTTGTTCACTCTTTCACCCGCTGGTCTTAAGGATGTTCACTCTTTCACCCACTGGTCTTAAGGTTGTTCACTCTTTCACCCGCTGGTCTTAAGGATGTTCACTCTTTCACCCACTGGTCTTAAGGTTGTTCACTCTTTCACCCACTGGTCTTAAGGTTGTTCACTCTTTCACCCACTGGTCTTAAGGATGTTCACTCTTTCACCCACTGGTCTTAAGGATGTTCACTCTTTCACCCACTGGTCTTAAGGATGTTCACTCTTTCACCCACTGGTCTTAAGGTTGTTCACTCTTTCACCCACTGGTCTTAAGGTTGTTCACTCTTTCACCCACTGGTCTTAAGGACGTTCACTCTTTCACCCACTGGTCTTAAGGTTGTGCGGCTTGATAAAATCACTCTTTGTTGACATATTGTTGTTACAGCCTAAAAGTACACATTTATTTACAATTGTAATGGGACAAGTAGCACGTCAGTCTGTTAATCTCCTGACTACGGTAACACAGGTGGGACACCTGTAGCTGAGCTTAAAGTGATGGTTGAGTAGTCTTTGTGCATGCACTCGACAGAATTTTCAGAAGCGTTACCACTGTCTGATTAGCGCGAAGCATGGTATTGTCACGCTGAATAGCTTAGCGCAGGGGCTAATGGACCCACGTTTGTATCTCTTAAATGACCCCACTAATAATGCCGAAATGATACAAGGTCTACACTAGTATATATAGGTTATGCTCTCATAAAACGATGGATTAGAAAGTTTGTGGGTACACCAGAAGTTTATGAACATTTGCCTGCTGGCTTCAGCCTCTGCTGCTACCTGCAGTTAGACGAGTGCTTAGGGCGCTTCACAAATTACTACAACCAGAAAGAGATACAACAAAAATATGTATTAATTTAATGATTAAATAAGGTAATGTCTCCAAACTTACCTCAGTTATTACTTGTCTCCTGCTAGTTATACTACAGCACTTACTTTAAAAAATAAAGTTAAATTAAAAAATATTTTTGTTGCATCTCTTTCGGTGTTGTAATTTGTAGACGTCCCTAAGCACTCGTCTTACAGCACGCAACAACAGCAGAGAGCAGAAGCAGCAGGCAAGTGTTATTTACATAAACTTCTGGTGTACCTACAAACTTTACAATCCATCGTTTTATGAGTGCATAACCTATATATACTAGTGTAGACCTTTGGTATCATTTCGGCATTATTAGTGGGTCATTTACTTGGATACAAACGTGGGTCCATTAGCCCCGCTAAGCTATTCAGCGGCTAACGCTACTCTACGCTAACTCACCCAATGTTCGACCCAGGTGAAAAAAGCTTCTGGGGGGGGTGTTTGGCTCGAGGTCATGGTGCAAAGGACCCTAGGGTGAATTACTCCGAACCATCACTTTAAGGAGTCACAAATATAACATGCATTTCTTTTGTCACCTTTTGACCCTGAAGAAGATTACGTTGAACACAAATCAAAGGATGAGCATGAGTTTCCTTTTGGCTATGGCATATACACACACACATATATATATATATATATATATATATATATATATATATATATATATATATATATATATATATATATGTATATGTATATATACACACACACACATGTCCAGTGGCTGATACCTTGACTGAGAAACTAAATAAGTTTTTCAGAATTTCTAACTCAAAAGCTCACATTCATGTTTCTTTGTCTCCAAAAGAAGAGGAGACAGACCCAGGACACCTTGTGACTATTTGTAAAAATGGACTGAGTGGACTGACACTACTGATACTTGATAGTTTGGATATTTCAGCATACATGTTTCAAGTGTATTTGATATCTTGTATGTAGGGTACTACACAAGAAGGTCAGTCTGGGGACAACCTACAGGAGCAGATGGGAACATTTTTCATTGCTTGAACACAGTTTTCAAAACTCTACAACTTATCCCATGACTTTAACCACAACGTGCACAACACTGTAGATTTACAGCACTTTGTTCAAATGCTAACACACTGCTGTCAACACTGTTAACCACACATTCAGAACAGAATAGATTTCAGTCTGGGGCCTATCAAACACTGCTGATTGCAATTTTAGCTGAAAGCCTAAGCAGGTGTCTTGTTTTAGACTAGTTAGTGAACATATATGGTATTTATACAGAGAAAGATCAGAGAGACTTTTTTGTAATACTAACACAAAATAAGAATGAAACAATTATACACTGTACTGTTTGAGAGAAACAGGTAAAAGAGCAAAGATACCAACATGTCCAGGGAAGATGTCTGAGGTTATGTAGCAATAAAAAACAGCGAAAAAAACAAGTAAAAAACACAATATCTTTACTATAGTAAAACTGTGTTCTTACTGTTTTTCAGAAAGTAATGGAGGTGAAAGCAATAGAAACACCACATTCATTAGTATTTAGAGATGATGAAGACATCCAATGTGATGAAGAAAACCTGCCACATGATGCTGGAGAGAGGCAGGATTAGTCACACTATTCTCTGGTACTGTTATGTACCTTTAGTTTTTTTCTCCAGTAATTCCATAAATTACTAGAGACAAAATACTTTATTGAAGAAAACTGCTGATTTTCATTCCTTCTTATGTAAAAATTGGTATGCTATACAATCTATATGTTTTCCTTAAATAAACTGTTGAGTAGTGTCAAGTCACTCAAATTGTTCAAACTGTAAAGATGAGAAAGTTTGTAATTTGTGTATTGGTGTTTGATGCTAGTGTTTTTACCCTCAGTGTGTTCTGAGTGACAGTGTGTGTGTGTGTGTGTGTGTGTGTGTGTGTGTGTGTGTGTGTGTGTGTGTGTGTGTGTGTGTGTGTGTGTGTGTGTGTGTGTGTGTGTGTGTGTGTTATCTCAGTGAGGCCTGTTCATACTGTTTGGCTGCTCTGAGCCTGTTTTGAGACGTGTGTTAAGAGTTGTGTTGCTTTGAATGAGTTCTGCAGGTGATGTGAACTGTTTAGCTCAGGTGACTGTTAGCAGTGCAGACTG
>NC_053121.1:39774131-39864131 GCF_010015445.1 Perca fluviatilis | reverse complement strand
TTGTTATCAGTAGTTTCAGTATGTTAACAGGTTATGTATGCACAGGCACATTTTAATCTTTTGTGGCCCCAGAATTTGGACAGGGAAAGCAAAAGTCTTCATCTTGCTTTGCAGAGTATTCTAGCTCTGCATGAGAGTGAGATTAACTGGAATGGAGAGTTGAACGCTGGCACCCCGCACTGCCGCTGCTTTCTCAACTAATTTGTGTTTTCTTTCCCTGCTTCTTCTCGCCCAAACTGATTATATGTAGAGATGCACATTCACAGCAACTTTCTAGGCCGACGATTCTTAGTTGCGGCCGCTGCCCAATTCACCTATTCTATTTTACCACTTTACAGCACACACACATATGTATTTTCTATCTTTTCTTTAATAGAACATGTGTTGACCAGATAATGGATCACTATAAAATAGAGCTATATAAATGACTCCTGGTGTGGGACTTTAACACACATCTAAAGAGCAACATTAGAACCATTTCCTTCTTTTCACATCCAATATCCAACCAGTGGCGGTTCTAGACAAAGTTTACCAGGGGGGCCAAGGAGGGGCCAGTGTTTAACCAAAGGAGCACATAAAAAATAGCAACAAATTATATTTAAAGATTATGAACTTTATTTTACATTAAAATCATATAAACATTTATGTTGTACAAGCGTGAGTGCAGGTGCAAGAGAGGTAGGGCCATAAAAAATGAAAAACGTCTACATGCATAGCAATATGTAGAGTCCATCATGACAGAATACTCGAGCCATGGATGAAGATTAGACCAGTTTGGCCTGAAGCTCCGTCTTCTGTCCCCCATCAATGTGGTTGGGAATATATTCAAGTTGGGCTGTACTGGTACATCATTCTTGGACTTGCTGATATCTGTAGAAAGATGGACAGTAAACATAGGGCACAACTACAACATGTATTTACGTATGCATGCATATCTGCATGTATTTCAAAATGTAGGCCAAGTATTTACTTAAAAAAGAAAAAGAAACCGAGCCATATTGACACTAAAAATAATTTACAGCAGAAAGCACCATTGTAAGGACACACAGCAGGCCTACCATTAAATTGTAATTGCACTGCTTTGCAAATAGTAAGAACCAACGAGTATGAAACTGGAACGGTTGGTGTGTGTGAGTGCTGCTGAAGTAAGATTTATGACTCAGAGTCTGAGAAAAAAACATTTAGAGAAAATATCCTTAAAGAGATGGATTACAAAATATTAGACATTAGAGGTGAATAAAAACCTTTGACTAACAGATATCAGCATGAATCTTCCCCGGCTGATTACTTACATTACCAAATATATGTTTGTGTTACAAGTTTTTTTTTATATATATTTATATTTTAAATATGCAAATGAGGCATTATCTAATGCTAACTTTTAGTGAATTTAGGAGAAAGTTTAAGGCTTAAATAGACAAAGTGTAAAATGAACATGTTAATGTGTATTTTGGATGTTTTCTTCCCAATAGTCTGAAAGAAGACATGTATGGAAGCAAAATTGCCCAAAATCTCAAAATTATGGTTTATGTTGGGGTGTCTCCCCTTAATGAAGAATGATCTAAGTTTGCATTAATAGGGATGGGGGTAACCCTAGGTTACGATATGATTCAGAACCTTACATGGATCCACTTGCTGTCCCCCTTGCTGTTCCTCTCTCTGTCCCTGTAGGTTTTCATCCTCCTCACCCTCTTCTTCATCCTTCTCACCCTCTTCTTCACCCTCCTCACCCTCTTCTTCACCCTCCTCACCCTCTGGAATCTCCCTCTCTGTGTCAGAGCCCTCCCTTTCATCACATGCCCTGTCTCCAACCTCCCCAGACTCCTCTGGCTCTCCCTCTTCCTGCTCCTCAACACCTTCATTTGTTTCTCTCACTGCTGTTTCTCACTTTTTTGGTTTACTGGGGCAAAAAAGGCCGCTATGTCCCTTCCTCGTTTCATGATAACTATTAGAGGGAGAAAAAAAACATAGGGGCATGCCTTACATTTCGTTGCCTAACCATCCCTCCCTACTTAACATGGGCATACAACCTGTTGATTACTTTACTCAAATGTATTTGTTATCGCAATGCAACAGCCGAGTTTATCCTGAACTCTCCTATATTGCACTCATGCATTTTTCATGCACAGCATTCTACCAGCCAGTCATTTTATTTCCTTTTAATTTATCATTTTGTGTTCCTAGTAAAACTGTCATTGAAATGTTTGATGTTTTAATATCAACTGGCCAATCGCATAATCATGATTTTCACAGTTCCAAAGCTGTTAGATTAAAATATCGTCTTTTAATAATTCTACTTCTTTTAATGTCAGGTAACATTAAGCCAAATCCTGGGCCTACAACCCCATGTATTAATTTACCTACCCCATCTGATTTTAAAGAACAAAATGGTCTTGGCTTCCTCCATATGAATGTTAGAAGTCTCGTGCCAAAAATGGACCTTGTCAGGGTTTGGGTGTCTACCTCAGACCCCGATGTTTTGGTTTTATCTGAGACTTGGCTGAAGAAATCAGTTTCTGATTCTTCTATTCATATTACTGGTTAGAATTTGTTTCGTAGTGATCGTCAAAGTAAGGGCGGTGGTGTTGCCATTTACATTAAAAACAAGTTTAATTGTAGAGTAAGTAAATGTATCTCCCGTCCTAAAATATTTGAGTTTTTGTCTATTGATATTTCTTTTTCTTCCACATCACTCCTTACTGTCATTGCCTGCTATAAGCCTCCTTCTGCTGTTAAGGAGGCCTTAAGTTCTTTAGCTGATGTATTAGTCGAATTACGGGATCGGGAAATTGTGCTTATGGGAGATCTGAATTTTGACTGGCTCTGTGCTAATTCTGACTGCCTGAAAAACATTTGTAATGAGCTAAATCTTACTCAGCTTGTTTCCTTCCCTACCCGTCCTAATATAAAATTTCCAGATAAGTAAACCCTAATAGATCTAATACTCACCAACACTCCACAAAAATATAAAGAGATAGGGGTGTTCTCTAACGACATTAGTGACCATTGCACCATAGCATGTGTTAGGGACACCAAGCTTCCTAAATCTAAGCCTCGCATCCTCATTAAAAGAAATTTTAACAGATTTGTAGAACAAGCCTTTTTACATGAATTAAATGGCTGCGATTTCTCTAGAATCAGCCTTATACCACATATTAATGTGGCATGGAACTACTTTCACTCACTTTTTCTCTCGATTACTGATAAACATGCCCCTCTCACATGCTATAGAATTAAAGGACGTGATAACCCCTGGTTCTCTAATGAACTGTCTTCTCTGATCCATGAAAGAAATGCAGCCTGGGCTTTAGCAAAGAACACAAACCTCCAATCTGACTGGACTAAGTTTAGGTATCTTAGGAACAAGTGCACTTACCTTGTAAGAAAATGCAAATCTGATTATTACCTTAAATCAATGTCCTTAAACCTAAATAATCCATCTAAATTTTGGAAGACAATAAAATCTCTGAAACCACCCTCCAGTGACTTGGCTCTCCCCAAGCATATAGTTAAAGACACCCAACAGATCTCAAACAAGAACGATATTGTTAATGCTTTCAATGACCATTTCATCAAGGCAGGTGACATTTTTAAACAAACATATCCGGAAAAGGTCTCACATGGCCATGTCTCCTCACCCCTCCAACACAATTCACCTGCTTCTCTGGTCAGTGAGGGATTTGATTTTGAATTAATTCCCTCATCTGTAGTGCTTAAGGCTCTTAAGGAAATTGATACTAGGAAATCAGCCGGTCCTGATGGCCTACATCCTGGTTTACTAAAATTATCAGCACATATCATAGTGGAACCTATTACATACATTTTTAACCTGTCTTTGTCTTCAAATGACTTACCAGATGTTTGGAAATCTGCCCATGTGTTGCCCCTGCTGAAAGGGGGGGACCCCTCCATTCTTGATAATTATCGCCCAATCTCTAAACTGTCTGTGCTTGCAAAGGTCCTAGAGTCTTTAGTAAATACCCAACTTAAGGGCTTCCTGCAAAATCATCACATACTTTGCCCGGAACAGTCAGGCTTTAGGGCCAAGCATAGTACCATTACTGCAGCTACCAAGGTGCTTAATGACATCATCTGTGACCTTGACCATAAGATGAGCTGTGCTGCCCTGTTTATTGACTTATCAAAGGCCTTTGACACAGTAGATCATTGTATCCTCCTCAAGAGGCTCCGTGGCATTGGCTTGGGCACTAAGGCAGTAGACTAGTTCAGAAACTATCTTGATAACAGAACACAGACTGTAGTTGTCGATGGGCATAGTTCTGTCCCACTGGGGGTCCGGCGAGGTGTCCCTCAAGGGTCTATCCTTGGTCCGATTCTATTTACTATTTACATTAACACCATTGCCTCTGTAGCAGATATAGGCAAAATACACCTCTATGCAGACGATACAGTACTATATTGTTCCGCACCTACTCTAGCTCAAGCTTATCAATCACTACAGCAGTCTTTTAATTTATTACAGACCATCTTCATTGAACTTAGACTGGTATTAAACGCTGGTAAAACTAAAGTGATGCAGTTCACAAAGTCTCGGACTGTACCCGCATCAACCCCTCTAGCCATTTCCACACTAGATGGGAAGTGCGTTGAAAATGTTTCATCTTATAAATATCTTGGTTTGTGGATTGATGAAAAGCTAACCTTCAAGGTTCATATTGAAAAATTAGTGAGAAAACTGAAAGTGAAGCTTGGTTTTTATTTTAGGAATAAATCCTGTTTTACTATAGCCTGGATGCCAGCCGAACTTAGCCCCGCCCACAAAATTCGAGGTCGGGAAGTTCGGTCTGGAGTCGCTCCGTTGAGAAAAAATTATTGCCCGAACAGGATCTGTTCGGACCAATCAGATTGTCGGACAGATGATCAACAGTAACAGAATCAACCACGTCACCAAAGAACGCTTGGGTTGAGATGTAGATTCCACCATCGCGTCTGTTACAGAAGATATCGACAGCGCATTCATTTTAAAATCCTCAGCAGAGGAGCCTCAACAACTGCCCGAAAGCATGGTAGCGTTATATGGTGGAGAGAGACTGAAGAGAGAGAGCGTTATATGGTGGAGAGAGATAGAGAGAGACTGAAGAGAGAGAGCGTTATATGGTGGAGAGACATAGAGAGAGACTGAAGAGAGGGAGCGCCCAGCAGCGCTAGAACAAAGCCGTGAATCAGAGAAATAAAACGTGTTTTCGCCGATTCATCTCTAGAAATGCGACTGTAGCAAGCATGTCACTATCACTAACGTTATCCACATTTATATTTACACGCAACAAATGATATATCCATCTTCAAAAAGGTCTAAAAGTCGGAAGTTAGAACGAATGCATTGTGCAAAGAGTGGTTGCTATGGAGACAATACACAGTGTTGAGTTCTGTTGACAGCTGAGTTGAGTTCCGTTGCTCTGATTGGATGTAGGTCTATCCAATGAATGCAGAGGCATTTTTTTTCCTGGTTCGGTTGGAACACGCCCCATAATCACAGCCCAATGGAGCGGTTTCAGACTCATATTCTGACTAGAATCTGAGTATGACCACGTCAGGCTAGTTTTACTACCCAAGATAGGAAGAAATTGATCAGTGCCACTTTCCTACCAGTCTTAGACTATGGGGATGTTATTCACATGCATGCTGCCTCTACCACGCTGCACACACTTGACACAGTCTACCATGGTGCATTACGTTTCATTACTAATGCCAAGTCACGCACTCATCACTGTCGTCTTTATGAGGAAACTGGTTTTAGCTCTTTAGGTCGTGGAGATGGTTCCACTGGCACTTTTTTATTTTTAAAGCAATTAATGGTACTTTACCAAGTTATCTTACTAGTTTGTTGACCAGGAATCATCACCTTTACAATCTCTGCTCTGCTAACATTTTGGCTCTAAATATCCCACGTGTAACAACAGAATTTGGCAAGACTGCTTTTAGTTATGCTGCTCCTTGGTGTTGGAATTTACTCCAAATTGTTATGAAGCTTTCTGTTCTCATCCCACTTAAACATTTTAAACAATTACTTAAACAATCGAAATTTGAACAATGCACATGTTTTCAATAAGCCTTTTTATGTTATTTTAAATTGTTTTACATGTACTGTAAATCAGTTTTGTTTGCTGTGTCTGTTTTTGTGATTCTGTGTAACTTGTGTACTGTTGCTCCAGGGCTCTCTTGTAAAAGAGATTTGACTATCTCAATGGGACATCACCTGGTAAAATAAAGGATAAATAAAAAAAACATAAATAAAATAAAAAATAAAAAATCATTCACTGAGCAGCACCACACGTTGCAGGCAGGTACCAAGGGGGTAAGCGAGCGCTTTGATGCTAACAAGTGATCACCCGCCGTTAGCATCCCATTGAGTGCCATTCATTCTGACGTCACTTTGACAGAGAATAACTTTACATCTGAAGAGTTTAAAGACTCTATTTGTCCGTTGTTTATTTCTAAAGAAACACGACAATGTATAAAAGGCTCCATTACCTTATACCTCACGTTATGGCTCCGTAGCAGACGCTTTTATAACAATAGGCTAACGATTGGGTCATAACCACGAGACTTACTGTCACACAGTAGAGGAATTACCGTATAGTACAGGAGAAGCTCACAGGCAGTTTGGACTTCCATTAGCTGTTTAGGTTTAATTACTAATGTTAACTAGCATGTTAGTGATCAGTAATTAGCCTGTGCCTATGTTATCTCCTTACATATACCTACGCTCTCCGTCTCTGTAAGATTGGGAATGATTGAGATTTCTCTCGGCACAGCTACCAGAAGACTTCACACTTTCAGACACGTTGCTCACGTCACATCTACGTCTTCAAGCTCAGTTGGAGGCTGCTCAGTAACGCTCAGCCAGCACCGGGAAAGAGACTTCTAACATCCTTCACTGGTCTCGTCCAGAGCAACGGGGTCTGTTGGTCCAGGTTATATATGTCAACGGCAGCTACAGTGTTTGGGTGTGCCGCTCTAATTTACCCATGTAGAACGTTGCGTCGCACATTAGTTCCACTTTTGGCGATCGCGTGTAAAACAATAATAAATTCACAATTTTTTTATTTGGTCAGCATGGGGGGTTACAGGGGTGGCCAGGGACATGTCTAGGGAGGCACGGGCCTCCTTAGGCCTCCGTGTAGAACCGCCACTGTATCCAACTAAAGAAATGTGATTCTGGTTCTTGGTGTGGTCCCTCCACGCCCTACTGTCTCCTTGCAGATGTTGCATATTGCAAACTCGTTATCTTCTGCACACACTCTGAAGAATGTCCAAACAGCTGACATGTTGCAAGTTAAAGAGACCGTGCCGGGGCGTCCGTGCCGTGCATGCCGTGCCGTGCGTTACGTGGCGTCCGTGCTGTGCGTGCGTCCTTGAGAACTGTAACTCGTATAACTTCTGTTGTCAGTTAATTGTAGCGTTAACCGGCATGAAATCGCCATATGTCAGACTGACCTGCAGCTCGCCGGTCATGGCCGAGCACGGGAAAACCAGCCAATTCCGGTCACCGGCCACTCTATCGGTGCATCTCTAATTATATGGTTACACAACTCGACTACTAACTTTGATGGATTAACTTGCAAAAATGGTCTGATTACCTCCATCCTTGGTGGCTGGAGATCACGGCCTCGCCGCCACTACCTCGTACCTGCTGTTGTTTCTGGGCCGCTGGTGTTTTGAATGAACAATGGTGATCAACAGATGGTTTCTATGGACTGTCCTTGTCTGGATCACTCACATTCATATTTGATCCTGTTTCATCTATTCTCCATTACTCAGTGGATGAACTTCTCCAGCTACAACCCCACCTGCGTTATATCTTCACCTGGATTTGGCTCGTCATCAATGGCGTAAATATATCCATCGTGGGTCCGGACGGAGATTCGACATCGGCGACACAAAGCCAATAAAATCCTTCTGCTCATCGTCACCTCGTCCTCTGAGAAAGCGCCACCGTGTTGTTGATCACGGTGGTACTAGCTAACTTAGCCAGGTCAGCTAGCGCTAATCTTGGCCACAGCAGTGTCTCCGTTGGGCTGTTCAACATCCGTTCGCCCACTAAGAAGGGGCCCCTGATTTATGATCTTCTACAGCAGGTTCTCAAACTTATTTCAATAATGTACCTCTTTTGAATTGTTTCTTTAAGCCAAGTACCCCCTGACCAGCGCTAATCATTTTCGGTAGAAAAAAAAGTGTATATAAGCAGGAACAGTACAGCGCTGTTAGCGATAGATTTACTAAACAACAGCCTTGGAACTAGGGTTGGGCATCATTTGGATATTAACGATTCTGATTCCAATCCCAATTCTTCCTTCTGATTCCGGTTCTTATTGATTCTCGAATCCGATTCTTTGAGTGGTGGAGTTGAAACGGGTCACATGCTTATTTCACAAATTAGAGGTAAAGTTTTATTTTGATTCAAAGGTGGGTTGCAGTTTGACGGGGCTTTTTCAATGTAAAATAACATATTCCGATGGAATCGTAATTTTTGAAACGATTCCAAGTAGGAATCGGTTCTCGATGCCCAACCCTACTTGTAACTGAAAAAAAACATTTAAACGCTAATGAGAAAAGAGACAAAAACTGTAAAAAAGACAAAAACTTGGAAAAAGATGGTAGAAAGAAGGAAGTAAGGCAAGAATAGGTCGAAATAGTATCAAAAACTTCAAAAACAGTGACATAAGAAGAAAAAAGAGAGAAACTTGTAAAAAGTAGAAGGAAGGAAGGCAATATTAGGCCCAAAGAAGGAGACACAAATGTCACATTTTTACTTTTATTAAACATTTTGTTAAATATCTCACGTACCCCCTGCAGTCCTCCAAAGTACCCCTAAGGGGACACGTACCCCCATTTTAGAAACACTGTTCTACAGGAAAAAAAATGTCTCGTGCCTGACTGAAACCTGGCAGCGGCAGAATGATTACACACAGCTCAACGAGGCTGTACCACCTGGGTTTGTTTACACCTGTCAATCGCGTGCGTCAGGTCAGGGGGAGGGGTTGCAATGCTCTACAAGGACAAATGGAGAGTGTCCACTGTTACTGCCCCTCCCTCCAACTCATCTGAATCCATAGTTCTACAGATTAGTGGGCCAGTCCCTACTATATTAGCCACTATCTATCGCCCACCCAAGTCCAACAATAATACTTTTAAAACTGATTTGTCTTAATGTTGTCATAATTTTGGGTAATTTTAATATTCATATTGACAATACTACCTACACTCTCACAAGGGACTTTTCCTCAGTACTGGACAGTTTTGGATTACAACAGCACATTGACTTTCTCACACACAACAAAGGACACATCCTGGACCTCATCTGTTGCTCTGGTTTAACCCCTTTTAATTGTACTGCATCTGACTTGCCCATCTCTGACCATAAGTTAATTTCTTTTAATATCAATTTACCACCATCTAAAACAAATCCACCTCACTCCATTTCATTTAGAAACATCAAGAACATTGATCTACCTGCTCTCTCTGTTGGAATCAACAATCTCCCCATAGACAAATCAGCCAACACTGACAACCTGGTTTCACAGTAAAATGATGGACTCCACCATCTCTTGGACACTCTTGTTCCTCTGGTACACCAACTCTACGTCAATTAAAAGTAAAAGGACGGAGCCTGGAACGTCTCTACAAAAAAAGCAGACTAGTTGTACACAAGGACATGTATGACAACCACATGCTACACTATAAGGATTCCCTCTCTATAGCAAAATCCAAATACTACATTCATCTAAAATCATCTGGTGAAGGGAACACTCAGGCTCTGTTTTCTACAATTAATACACTTTCACGACCTCCGAATACTCTCCCATCCCACCTGTATTCAATTTCTCAATGTAATAGTTTTATGTAATTTTTCAAAACTAAAATTGAAAATATTCACCATCAGCTGCCCTCTTCACATAATGACATGATGACAGTGCACTTCATTCACCTACCTCTGCCCCCCCTCTTCTTTATTATCTAGTTTCCAACTCCCAACTGTCAATGAAATATCTGATATTGTCCAAAAATCAAAATTATCCACCTGTCAGCTTGACCCCCTGCCCACCCACCTAGTTAAAACCTGTCTACCCTCCCTCTCCTCCTTCATAACTAACATCATCCACTCCTCTCTAATTTCTGCTCATGTTGCTTCCTCTATTATATAACTGCTGCTATCCCAACAACCTAAATAATTATAGACCAATCTCCAAACTGCCATTTATCTCAAAAATCCTAGAGAAAACTATTGCTGCACAGGTCCATAATCATCTCATTAACAATAACCTCTGTGAACAGTTTCAATCTGGTTTTCGCCCTCTTCATAGCACAGAAACAGCACTAATAAATGATACCAATGACCTACTGATGGCCGCTGACTCAGGTTTTCTCACTATACTCATCCTCCTTGATTTAACTGCTGCCTTTGATACAATTTATCACAATATCCTCTTGGACCGTCTTGCCTCCATTGGTGTCATCAATACATCACTCAAGTGGTTCTCATTCTACATCTCAGTTTGTACAACTTAAACATGTTCAATCACAACCCTCCCCAGTTACCAGTGGTGTTCCCAGGGCTCAGTCCTGGGGCCCCTCCTTTCCTTTTTATTTTCAGGAAATACAATATTTAATTTCACTGCTACGCGGATGACACCCAGCTCTACTTGTCCACCAAACCCACTCCCAAGCTCCCTCCGTCTTCCCTGTCTGACTGTTTAGACAAAGTTAAAACCTGGTTCACTCATAACCTTCTCAAATTTAACAGTAGCAACACAGAAATTCACATTGTTGGCTCCAAATCCACCCTAGCAAGATGTCCCAATTTTTCAGTCTCCATCAACAATTCCAAAGTCCCCTCTTCCACTCATGTCAAGAGCCTCGGTGAGATCCTCGATAGCACACTTTGTTTTGAAAAAAACACATCAATAATCTCAGCCGGTCTGCTTACTTTCACTAACGCACCATACACCGTCTTCGTCCATCACTTACACCCAATAATACTGCTACTCTCATCCACGCTCTTGTCACTTCCCGTATTGACTATTCTCTTTAGTTTACCCTACAAGTCCATCCATAAACTCCAATTGGTCCAAAACTCAGCTGCCCGTATTATCACCAGAACCCCAACAACTGAACACGTTAATCCACTCATTAAACAACTGCACTGGCTCCCTGTCCAATACCGTATTGACTTTAAAGGTCCCATGGCATGAAAATTTCACTTTATGAGGTTTTTTAACATTAATATGCATTCCTCCAGCCTGCCTATGGCCCCCCAGTGGCTAGAAATGGTGATAGGTGTAAACCGAGTCCTAGGTATCCTCCTCTGCCTTTGAGAAAATGAAAGCTCAGATGGACCGATCAGGAATCTTCTCCTTATGAGGTCATAAGGAGCAAGGTTACCTCCCCTTTTTTTGCTTTGCCTGCCCAGAGAATTTGGCCCACACCCCCACCCTCCACCTTGCCCCCCCCTCTCCTCCTCAATAGCTACAGACACAGAAATGGCACATCCTAAGGAAAGCTCATTGTGAGACTTCAGATACAGTATTAGGGGACCAGTAAGGTCTATATAAAAGAGACTTCAGATACAGTATTAGGGGACCACTAAGGTCTATATAAAAGAGACTTCAGATACAGTATTAGGGGACCACTAAGGCCTATATAAAAGAGACTTCAGATACAGTATTAGGGGACCACTAAGGTCTATATAAAAGAGACTTCAGATACAGTATTAGGGGACCACTAAGGTCTATATAAAAGAGACTTCAGATACAGTATCAAGGAACCACTAAGGCCTATATAAAAGAGACTTCAGATACAGTATTAGAGGACCACTAAGGTCTATATAAAATAGACTTCAGATACAGTATGAAGGGACCACTAAGGCCTATATAAAAGAGACTTCAGATACAGTATTAAGGGACCACTAAGGCCTATATAAAAGAGACTTCAGATACAGTATTAAGGGACCACTAAGACCTATATAAAAGCATCCAAAAACGACCATGTCATGGGACCTTTAAGATTCTTCTTCTCCCTTTCAAAGCCCTCCATAATCTCGCTCCTCCATACCTCTCTGAACTCCTTCAGCCCTACACTCCATTCCGAACTTTCCGATCCTCCTCTTCTTCACTGCTTTCCACT
Source organism: Perca fluviatilis (assembly GCF_010015445.1). NCBI lineage: Eukaryota > Metazoa > Chordata > Actinopteri > Perciformes > Percidae > Perca > Perca fluviatilis. The sequence goes on along the minus strand of NC_053121.1, from coordinate 39,851,987 downwards.
CCTTCTGCCCGCCTGTCCACAACAGGGTTTAGAGCCTTCAGCCATTCTGCTCCTGGCCTTTGGAACTCCCTCCTGCTATCCATCCGTACCATAGAGTCTCTACCCACATTTAAAAAATCCCTCAAAACCCACCTTTTCTTTTTTTTTATTATAGAATTTTTATTGTTGCAAACTGCATTTTACACTTTAAACCACCCCACCACCATAATCAACCCTACCCAGCCCCAACAAGGAAACCCCAATCTGATAAACTGTATGTCTGAAGATCCAAAAGAAAAAAAAATATATACATACAAACAATTACATATTTGCATACCGGTACAATAAAGCGTATCTACATACAAGCAAGGATTCATGGAAAATTGAGATGGTATTAGCACAAAAAATAAATAAAATAAATAAAAAATAAAACATTATATAAACCCCTCCTCAATCCACATCTAGGGTTGGTAAATCATTAAAGAATGTAATAAATTGTTGCCATTTTTTGCCAAAAGATTCTGCCCTACCTCTGATATTGTACTTAATTTTTTCAAGTTGAAAAAAAAGGCCAAGTCTTTGGGCCAGACAGAAATAGAAGGAGGTTGTGAGGAGGTCCAAGATAACAGTATTCTGCGCCTAGCGAGGAGAGATGCAAAAGCTAAAACACACCTTTTCTGAAAGGCCTACCACACATGATACACTCTCCATCAAAATAATGAATTGATTGCTATATTTTCATTTTTCTATTTCAATCTTTTAAATGTTGGTTTTAATTATATTTGCCTTTTTAACTGTAAGGTGACCTTGAGTGCTATGAAAGGCTCCCATAAATAGAATGTATTATTATTATTATTATTATTATTATTATTATTATTATTATTATTATTATTATTATTATTATTATTATTATACCAATGCAGGGGGAGAACCCAGTGGAAAAACCCACATAGAGTACGATGTCAGCACAGTTTGTTTTCAAATCCGCACCAACCAAAATGAGAATGCGTCGGCGACAGCAGAGTCTCCCTGAGCCTGCTGCAGAGACCAAAGTCAGAAATGTGTTCTTGATCAAACTAAATGAGAACATCTCTTCTGTTCCAGCTGGTTTCATTCGTCCTCGTCCTGCTGGCTCCACTGTTGAGCAGCTGCCATAAGCTCTTTCTGCCGTTTGACTGCAGTGACATTTACCGCAATTACAACAGCCAACCCAGTGGAGTGTACACCATCTATCCCATCAGAGCCACATCTGCTGTCCAGGTACACTTCATCCTCTCTAGGACGCAGGTTGAACTTCAGATAATAATAATGTTAAGAGTTACAAGTTCTGACTGATGCTTCTGATACAACAAAATAGAAAAAAATTGATTTCCCCAATCAAATTGATCTTTATTTAAATGTCCCATGGCATGAACATTTCACTTTATGATATATGGTCCCCCAGTGGCTAGAAATGGTGATAGGTGTAAACCGAGCCCTGGGTATCCTGCCTTTTAGAAAATGAAAGCTCAGATGGACCAATCAGGAATCTTCTCCTTATAAGGTCATAAGGAGCAAGGTTACCTCCCCTTTCTCTGCTTTGCCCGCCTAGAGAATTTGGCCCCCCCATGAGAGAGAGAGACATCATGGCTTTAATACGAGCAAAGTGGCAGTTGGTCAAGGCCACACCCCCACCCTCCCCCTTGCCCCCCATTTCTTCTCCTCAATAGCTATAGACACAGAAATGGCACATCCTAAGGAAAGCTCATTGTGGGACTGGCTCTAGTGGCTATAATTCTGCACCAAGGCTGAATTTTGGGAAAGAGACTTCAGATACAGTATTAGGGGACCACTAAGGTCTATACAAAAGAGACTTCAGATACAGTATTAGGGGACCACTAAGGCCTATATAAAAAAGACTTCAGATACAGTATTAGGGGACCACTAAGGTCTATATAAAAGAGACTTCAGATACAGTATTAGGGGACCACTAAGGTCTATATAAAAGAGACTTCAGATACAGTATTAGGGGACCACTAAGGCCTATATAAAAAGACTTCAGATACAGTATTAGGGGACCACTAAGGCCTATATAAAAAGACTTCAGATACAGTATTAGGGGACCACTAAGGTCTATATAAAAGAGACTTCAGATACAGTATTAGGGACCACTAAGGTCTATACAAAAGAGACTTCAGATACAGTATTAGGGGACCACTAAGGCCTATATAAAAAAGACTTCAGATACAGTATTAGGGGACCACTAAGGTCTATATAAAAGAGACTTCAGATACAGTATTAGGGGACCACTAAGGTCTATATAAAAGAGACTTCAGATACAGTATTAAGGGACACAATCACATTAACTTATAACTGTGTTTGTGTGTGTAGGTGTACTGTGACATGAATTCAGAAGGAGGACGGTGGACGGTGAGTATTTTAAATGAAGTCAATACTTCCTGCAGTTTCTTCACAATAAATCACATTCCAGTAAAAACGTTAGTGTTTGGAAACATGAGCTGTCAGATATCTTGTGTGTTTAGCTAGTTAACCCCCCATCCCGTCCCCCCCCCAGGTGATGCAGAGGAGGATGGATGGCACGGTGAACTTCTACAGGGGCTGGGATCAATACAAGACCGACTTTGGGGACCCTGCTGGAGAGTACTGGCTCGGTGAGAAATTAAACCAAACTAACAGTCATGTCTTCATGAAACTGTTTCTAAATGTTTATGTTTGTTTTCAGGTCTCGAGTCTGTCTTCCACCTGACTCAGAGGAAAAGGTACGAGCTGCTGGTTGACATGGAGGACTTTGAAGGAAACAAAACGTTTGCTCGTTACTCCTCATTCTTCATCGATCCAGAAATATACGGATACAAACTGCATGTTTCTGGATTCATTGATGGAGGAGCAGGTGAGGCTTCCATATTAAGGACGAGAATTTCAGCCATTAATTTTGAGGAGGGTGACATTGGTTCATGCTACATACTTGTCCCTAAACAACTAAACACAGAGTTAAACAAGTTGCTGAGAAATCAACTCAGTCCTCTGTTTATATTTCATGAATCACATGGTTTCATATTATAATCTAATTCTGTTTTAATGAAGAAATTTAAGAGCAAACTAACTTTGTCAATGATTTGAGTGTTCATCAGGTTTAGTGTTGGGTACCGTATCCTGAACTTTTTATGGTACCGACCGAATTACAGCGATAATATGGATGACCGATTGACGTTAAATCAAATGGTGCCAAATTTCTGTAGCTGAGCGTTAGTGCAACCTTGTCCGTCCTCTGCATGTCAGAGAGCGGGGCTCATCGCCGATACACCCGTCTGCAGAGTTGAGGTTCAGACGGACGAAAATACGACTCTTTGTTCAAGTCACGGGGAGTCATGTCAATGCCGATAAAGAGGTCGCGAGTGCAGTTACACTTTTCAAAACTCCACGCAGCAATATAATAAAATGGCGAGGGGAAACGGGTCGCGGTGCAGTTAAACTTCCTCTGAGACTGATGGGCAGAACAGGGTTCTCTATGCCCTGGTGACTGACTGACAGGCTGGAGGTTGTAAGGCAACTCTATGGTTCTATACAGGCAGCATATTTCAGTAAAAAAGCTTTACATAAAACAATAAAAATAAATGTAAACAGTCATGAAAAATAAATATTAAAAAAGCTAAAATAGAATAAGTTACAGTGTAGTTAATAAATAAATAAATATTTGATTTAATAGGTTGTAGGGACGGGAGAGGGAAGGGTTTATTCTGTGTGGAGTGTAAAATGTTTTTAATAAATAAAATGTTCAGAGTAAATAGGATGAATATGTTTGGAATTATTTTTACAATTGAAATGTTTGTTCTATTACGGATTGAGGGAAAGGTGTTTTAGCTGGCTCAATCTGTAGCTTTATTGATTTAATTAAATATATATACCATAATAGCCGTTAAATGTCCAGTGTTGTTAGTTCAGTAGTTGTATTATTTAGTTATACTTACTCTAGGTAGAGAAGTAGACTGTGGTTATACTGGGCAAATAAATACACTTTAAAAATGTATATCATTGTTAGTTTAATCATAATGTTCGGATTATACATATAGTTTTGTTTCTGTAGGAGACGCCTTGACTTTTCACAACGGAATGAAGTTCACCACCTTCGACAAAGACCAGGACTCTGATGCTAGGAACTGTGCCAGACAATACCTGGGGGCGTTCTGGTACAAAGACTGTCACCATGCAAATCCAAACGGTGTTTATCGTTGGGGGGCTGACAGCTCTCTCTCTGCTGTTGGAGTGGAGTGGTTACAATGGAAAGGTCATAACTATTCCCTGAAGACCATCAGCATGATGATCCGTCCTGTGCAGTAGTTCTCCAGGACCAACGTCCAGCAGAATATCAGCTCATCTCTTCTCATTTCTTTCTCTTTCTCTCATTAAGCATTTAATCTCACAACAGGTCTTATTTTCCTGAAACTGGGCAGCAGCACTAAGAAAACCAACTGATGTTTGTAAATCTTGTTACCGTCTGTTTTGTTTTAAAGCAGTCGCAGGTCGCTGCAATGTGGAAGACAAGTCCGATGTGTCTCCAGTTGGGCGGCTGCAGCAGGAAAGTAGGGCCCATAATCTTTAAATGGAAAAACATATATAGTCTGATTGGTAGTGTTAATCACGGCATGAACTGATAACACAAGTCTAAAAGAGAGAAAGAAGTAAAGAAAATGAAAATGAAAAGTATAAAAAGATCTTTGCAGTTCAGGACATCCAGTTGACGTTTGGTGGAGGTTTGAAATTAAATTCTCTATTAAATAAAAAAAAGATGGATATGCTGTGGAATGTTTATTATACTATTAATATTATTAAAAATTAATGAAAGTATACCGGCCAAACTACTGAAGTATTACTGCAAATAATTGCATTAAGTTTGTTAAATATGACTGAAAAATCATTAAAATATTGCTGAACATATAACGGTTAAACTGTTACTGAAAATAAAAATATTTCACAAATAAATCTTTTGAGAATTGAAGCATTTGGAATAAATGAACAGCTTTGATCTTTCTTTTCTTCTCTTTAAAACTTACTTTTCACATCTGATTCTGACTCTGCGTGAACTTTCTGAGACCTCGTTCTGGGACTTTTTCATACTTTCAAGAGAACTTGAAGAGAAGTTGACAAAGTGCAGCTGGCGATAAGGCCAGAGCCTATAAATCTAGCCTTGAACCACGGACCTATATTTTATTTCAACAACACAGTGGGAGACGGCCGCGAGGAACGTGTGACAATAACGTGGTGGTTAACGGGGAAACATCACGCCACACGCGGGACACGATCCCCGGCCTCCGGGGTGAAAGTCCTAAATTGTTTGACCCATCCACCCCCCCAACCAACCTTCTTATGCGGATTTTCGGTTTTTCACACTACTCGCTAGCAAAGCCGTGCTGTGATCACGGTATATGCTTCCCATTGAAATATATTAGTTTACATTTTCGTGCTGGCCACCACGAAAAAATTTCCCTGTTAACATGAATCGATAGATTAAATAACGTGACCATTTCACGAACTGCCATGGGTGCACTGGGTTGCACACACACACACACACACACACACACACACACACACACACACACACACACACACACACACACACACACACACACACACACACACACACACACACACACACACACACACACACACACACACACACACACACACACACACACACACACACACACACACACACATTTGCTATGGTGATTTCCGCAGTGAAGAAGTGTAGGAGGGAGGGGGAGACAGTATCTTTAATGGGTCAAACATGTCCATTTAATGATAATTATACATCTTAAGTTTGTTCTGTAATTGAAAAACCGTCCAAACGGCAGAAGAAGAAAAGTCAGATGTGTCTCCAGTTGGGCGGCTGCCACAGGAAAGTAGGGCTCATAATCTTTAACCCTCAGAGCCCTAAGGCCATTTTTACAATTCCTTGTCCGTCTGGTTTTATTTTCTAAATAAGCTTGTAAAACATCAACCCTGTTGTCTACAGTCAATGAATGTACATCATTTTTTTCAGGAAAAAATGGGCTATTAGAATATTTGTGCTGTAGTGAGGTCACTTGAATTTAAAAAAAGGTTGTATGACCTTAAAGACAAATAAATGAAATGGAAAATGAATCTCACAGATATTTATTGATATCACACACAGAACAATAAAAGCTAAGCCAATCTCCTGTCTAAATCAGTTCCCATATGTCTTGGGTGTCAAATTGTGAAGAAATAAACATTACAACTTATACAGTTGACAAAATATATAATTCTTTTCAAAAAAAGTCCAAACGCTTTTGCCAATAATCAAAATAATAATGTCATATTTATTGATATCACACCACACAGCAATGCTACACAAGCATTTGTGTTGTCTAAAACAGTTCTCCTATGTATTTGGAGTCATCCAGTGTAAAAATAAACATGATGAACGTTATATCTCATATAAATAACAAACTATTTACATTTCTTCAAAAAAGGCCCAAAAGTATCCCAAATATCTAAACAGTGACGCCATTCTTCCCTGAAATAGACCGGAATTATCTCTCTTTTTCACTTTACTCTTTGTTCTCGCTCGGAACAGCCTGGAGTTATCTATCTTTTCCACTCTCTATAGTCTTTGTGTGACGGACCAGCCTTCCCATTGGTTGAAAACGTAAACACTGTCTTGCAAAGCATCATGGGAGATTTATGCTAGACGGAGCACAGACCTAGCGGCAGAAATGACCGAAAACAAGATAAATTATGGACATCGAGTGGATAAATCTTGGATGTAAGCATTTGGATTTATTGCTGAATAACTCCGAAAAGAGGCACAAGTTCAAGGCTGGATAGAAAACCTTCTGTAAAGGCTACGAAGACAACAAAGATACCCCCGTGATGCCTAGCTCGTTAGCTATTAGCAGGAGAAGACGGAAAGAAGCTAGCGGAAGAAATGACCGAAAACGAGATAAATTATGGACATCGAGTGGATAAATCTTGGATGTAAGAGTTTGGATTTATTGCTGAACAACTCTGAAAAGAGGCACAAGTTCCAGGCTGGATAGAAAACCTTCTATAAAGGCTACGAAGACACCAAAGACACCCCCATGATGCCTAGCTCGTTAGCTTTTCGCTGGAAAAAAGGGTAAGAAGATCGATAAAACTTTCATAAAGTTATCTAAATATTAATCGGAGGTGCCGTGTGACGTTGTGGACGATGTCAGCGTACTTTAAATGGAAACGTATATCGGTGGTGTTAATCACTGCATGAACTGATAACACAAGTCTAAAACAGAGAAAGAAGTAAAGAAAATGAAAAGTATAAAAAAAGATGATGTACCGCACCGTCTCGTTGCATTGGTGTGAACTGGTAGCTTTCAGAGTGTTGTGAGTAACTGGGGGATTCATCTTGTCTCGTCGCTACTCTTTGGTCTGAACTCGCTATGCACCCTCCCCCCCCACCACCACACATACACACACAGACAGACAAACAGACAGACACACATACACACACATACACACACCGATACACATGCTAACGGTGAAAGGAAGATTGATTACACCTTAGTGTGCTACAGAGTGAAATTGTAAGTTGTTTTTAATGACTTGCTTACCTTTAGCTATGTTTTCTTGAGGTAAAGGAAAGGGGATATTTTGGTTTGCTATGGAAAACTAAAGACTAGCTAGAGTGAACGAGCGAAATACAAGAAATGGTTAACTTAGCAAGCTAATCACAACTCTTTATTCATTGCCAATAATATAGCCTATCTCTATAGTATTCTAAAACAATATCAATCCCCATAGAATGTTGTTGTCACTGAAACCTAAATGTCATAAGGTCCCTGTTAATGCTATTGTACCGTTGTATCCTTCAATTCATTGAGCAGATGAGATGGAAATTGGAAGATATATCAGCAGAGAGAAAGAGAAGCAGGAGATTGGCAGAGCAGTTGATTCTGAGGGAGCCGGTGTGATTGAGGTCAGTAGTGGTCTATAGGTCTAAGGATGGTTTTCTTCTAACAATAAGCATTTGTTGGCAGGTCTAGGTACTATGCATAGCCTAAACTAAATTATTTCATTATATTTATTATATATGCTAGTTATATTCTGACCAATTTAACTTTCTGCATTCATTGGCTGTGATAAATTAAATTAATATGTAGATGTTGCCTAAATGTAGGCTATGCTAAAGATGAGCACATGCCCAAAGATACACATGCGAGAAAAAAAAATGAAAGCAATCCTACATACAGTACATACAGTATATACAGTAAACATTACTCCAAATCTTTTATTCCTTCCGCCATCAGGTTATTGTATTTAGACAGTAGCCACTTTAAATAGGATCCGTATTACAGTTTTTTTCAGTCGCTAACAAGCATTTGTCCAAACAGTTGTCACATTTTCAAAACTCTAAACACAATTAGCACAGCATCAGTCTTTTTTGGCCATACAATTCACATATTTCATGTCTTTTTCACACAATATGCAGTCAGTGAACACATTTCCAGAACGCTTACATTTTCTTAACAGACAAGCTATACCTCCTAAAAAAATGATGGATTGTTTTTGTAGTATTTACGAATGTTAAAGGTCCAATATGTAATATTTGTACTGTAATAAATCCAAAAATGACACCAATGCCTCATCAGATATTAAGGAAACATGTTAAACTGAAATACTATCTTTTCTGACAACAATGCTAATTTCAGTATTTTTTCTTTTTGAAATTTACATTCCGTGACGGAATTTATGTTTATGTTTTGATCTGTGTGTTGTTATCAACGGCCCAGTTTGACAGCCAGGCCGGGTTGCCAGATATACCTGTAAAAACGTAAACCCAGCGCGCTACAGCTGTAACGGTAGTACAGCCATGAAAGCAGCAAACAAACAAACAGGATCAATGGAGATAGATTCTACCCGACCTAAAAAAAAGAAAACAGCATGTTTCTAACAGTTGCGTGACCAGAGACATAACAACCCCCTGGTAAATAATGGAGATGTATTTGAAAGATGGAGACAGCTTAGAGCCCAAAAGGACGCAGAGTTGGCTTATTTTCTCCTGAACCGGTAAGCATTAGCTTCAGGCTAATTTATCACAGCTACTAGGGACGGGCATTTTTTGTCATTTCAACATTTGTGTTCTCACATTGAATTATATAGCTAGAGTACCCGAGTTGGTTACTCGCAAAAACAATTGAGACACAGCCAGTAAAGTGATCCCGACTGGTCCTGGCTAACGCCGCCATGCTAACCCTGCTACCTGTTAACGTTACCGGAGAACCAGGCAAGCAGCCCACGGCTGTTTACAGCGTGTAGCCTCGTCAGCGGCTGGAGCCGACAACGGTGAGTTATTTTAAGCCACGAGAGGGGGGCTGTAAATCGGAAAGAGAGGACTGTGAGTTTGCAGTGTGTTTAGCGATTTTTGCCATAATTCTAAGCCAATGAAGTGTGTTCCGTCGGTAAGGTAGTGGTATTTTTAGCGTTTCGTATTGTAATTCTAAGCCGAGGAAGTGTGCCTGACTGGCGTGTGGAGAGGACAGTGAGGTTGTTGTGTTTTTAGCGGTTCATACTGTAATTTTAAGCCGAAAAAGTGTGTCTGTCAGTTGGTTACAGAGCTCCGCGTGAGCACGGGCTTTTATGACTGTCAATATAGCCAGCATCTACCGTTAGCTACTCCGCTGTGCTGTGAAGTAATGTCTGGCTATGTAGAAGAACGTGTCTAGCAACGTTGTTGTGTAGTCTGCGGTCTCAGCCTGGCAACCCCGTGAACTTCGAGTCTGGGCAGGAGGGGGCGGGGGAAACGACTCTCCAGTATTTTGAATTGGTAGTGCAGTAACTATTTTAACCGCTAGCTGCCAGTATTACACACAATATTACATATTGCACCTTTAACACACAACATCCCACAATAGCAAAAACAATTATCCAAACCTTAGATACAGTATAAAAACATCTGCTTCTGCAATGATATTAATTCAAAAACAATATATCTCAGCTGAAAAAAAAAAATGACACACAGCTGATTCATGTTGGTTAAAGTGGGCAAACCACAGCTGATTCCAGTCTGGCTGGGGTTATTTCTTTCAATTACTATAAAAGAAGGACTTTGAGGAGTGATGTGTTTGGAAACAGAAACAGAAAAATACAAACACTGTACGAGGAAGAGGAAGAGCAAGGGGACCAGGGAGAAGATCAGGCCCAGTGAGAGATGGAGGGAGAGGTGCAGAAGCAGTGAGAGATGCAGAAGGAGGTGCAGGTGCAGTGAGAGGAGCAGTGAGAGGAGCAGCGAGAGGAGCAGGGCTGGGGAGAAGAGCAGGCCCAAGGAGAGGGCAAGGTAGAGGTGTAAGAATGCGTGGTGGTGGCATTCCAAGGGCTGCAAGAACAGTAGTCAGTGATGAAATTCGTGCCACTATCATTGACCATGTGATCAACCACGGTCTTTCACTAAGAGAGGCTGGTGAAAGAGTGCAACCCAAGTTGAGGCGGTCAACGGTTGCCTCCATTATACGCATCTTTCAACAAACCAACAGGTAAGTATTGCATTTTACATGGATTGTTTCTATTCTCACTTGACATGTCAATAAGGTCATACAGTAATGCATATGTTGAATTTCTTTTGTCCCTCTAAAGAATGCAACGTCTTCCACCCTCTGGGGGAAGAGGAAAGCTCCTCAATAATGATCAAGAGCTTGCCATTGTAGAAATGGTTGTTGCAAATAATGCAATAAAACTGAGTGAAATTCAAGCTCGAATTGTGGAGGACCATGAGATATTTAACAATATTGAAAGCATCAGCCTCACAACCATTACGCGGACATTGTCTAAACACAGAGTGCGAATGAAGCAGCTCTACACTGTTCCCTTTGAGAGGAACAGTGAGAGAGTCAAGGAGCTACGACGACAATATGTCTAGGTATAGTGTATATTCAACTCAAGTTCCAGTTCTATAAGCTTTGCACTTTGCAAGTAGATAACCTACACAGTAATAGGTTACAGTACAGTATGATATACAATAATGACATGATATACATAAACTTTGTTTCAGAGAGTTATGGAATTGGAGGCCAACCAGGAACCTCATGAATTCATTTACATAGATGAGGCAGGATTCAATCTGTCCAAAAGGCGTCGACGAAATATAATTGGAAAGAGGGCCACAGTTGATGTGCCAGGACAGAGAGGGGCAAACATTACCATGTGTGCAGCAATGGCAAATGCAGGATTACTCCTTCACAAATGTCAGGTTGGACCCTATAATACCGAGCACCTCCTCGCCCCTTTCTTGATCTCGCACCAGCCCGGTACCAGAGCAGGATCAGGAGGGTGAAAACATGAGGACCTTTGTCATTTCCTGGGACAATGTTGCTTTCCACCATTCGTAAGCAATAACAACATGGTTTGAAGACCACCCAAGACTGGTAAGTCTCTTCCTTCCACCCTATTCACCTTTCCTCAACCCCATAGAGGAGTTCCTGCCGGCGGGTGGAAGGTTTATGACCATCAGCCACATGACCAGATGTCCCTCCTTGAAGCCATGGATGCTGGATGCAGGGATATCACAGTTCATGATTGCCAAGGGTGGATCCGACATGCCAAGCGGTTTTATCCCAGGTACATCCCCTTGGATGATATCAGATGTGATGTTGATGAAAACATGTGGCCTAACCCTGAAGATCGCAGGGATTAGATACAGTAATTTTGTGCTTTTTTGTTCCCCCTTTTTTATCTGGGCTTTTTTTTTTTTCATGGATATTTTGTTCACTGTAAGCATTACTGTAAAACTTTTTCTGTTCTATTACTGTATACTGTGTTTCGACTGTACTTCCTTTAGTAAACAGTAAGGGAAAAAAAATGATTTGCTTTTTACTGAAATGTGTTTGAATGTGAACATTATTGTACATGTGGACATACAGTTCCCAACCAAGAAATTTAGTGTAAAAGGTCGATTGCATGTTTTGCATGCAAATACCTGAAACATAAGTCTATGCAGTTTTTATAATGTCAACAATAGCCAGTATTTTGAAACCTGGTGTACTTTGATTGACTACATGTACCTTGTAAAGTGAAAACAAGTGTTATTCTTTGACAGAATAATTTCATTTTGAGTCAGATTTCAAGTGTTTTGGTAAAGTCAGTGTGTGCAGAGAAACATGTGTTCTGTCTTGAAATTGAGAGTTAGTATAGATGTAACAAAATGTGTTTTTGAGAAGAAAATTATCCATTTGGCCAATTGTGTTTTGTAGGTGTCAGTCTGTGTTAAGAGTTTAGAAAAAGTATCCGAAGTATGGGTAAGCGCTTGTTAGCGATTGAAAAAAACTGTAATATCTTACATGATAAATTATGCAGTGATGCCTATTTATTTTCTTTTTCTTGTTCTGCTATTTCTCATATTTGTTTAACTTACCAACTTATTAGCTGTCTGGCCTCTGTTTGTCTGTTTTTGGACATTTTGGATGTTTCATGTGACCAATTTGTATTTCGAAGTCATGAAATTAGCATCAGGGTTTGTTTTATCTTAAAGGATAAGACAGAAGGAATAGAGTAGAAATGGAAGAAGAGGATATGTCTGTCACTTTTTACTCATTAAGATATTGGTTTCTTGACTGGTTGTTGACATAAGTGTAGCTCTAATACAGTAACAAAAGATGTGAGTGCAAAGATTTTGCAAACGCAAGTTACAAATACCCTGGGGGCTAAGCCCCCCTGTCTTTCAATACTAGTGACATCCCTGACTCTGTTGGTACATTTATAGTCACAGAAATTAATTGTCATGCCATCAACCTGCCAGTTGTGCTGATCTGGAACAGCGGTTGTGTCATTTGACTTGTCTATGTCTTTCTTGTTTTATGTGTATGTGTTGTATTGTTGAACCTTATCTATTGTTTTAAGCCATCAACCTGCAGCTAGGGACTGCAGATGAAAATTAGCCTGTATAGCTAAATCTGGCACATTTACATGTTGGACTCTCTACTCATGTTGATTAATGTGCGTTGTCCCGTTTAAATAAAGAAATCTAAATAATATAAATTCAATTGCCTCACTGACACCATTTAGCCAAATATCTTAGCTTCAAAACTCATTGATTTAGCAAAACGGCTTGCAATGTACAACCATTCGTAACGTCAACTTGTGACCAAACTATGCTTTGAGTGGTCTAGTTTATTTGCTCTAAACCAGTTGATGGAAAACGCTTCTAATTCACATTTTCTTTTTCTTTTCTTTTTTTGCAACATTTTAAAAATCACTCAAAATTGGCTTGACAATTAGATGGAAACATGACTAGTAGTATAACTTTGAACATCTTTCATAATGCTTGACATTATAGTTGATATTTCTCACTAAACTCCGCGTGCTGTAGCTAGCTTCCATTACCGTCCATAAAGTGAGAAATTACCCAGATTCCCTTGGATTTCCATTTCTCCATGTACATTTTCTGCTGATCAATATGTATCTATTATTCCAAACAGGAGTATTATGAGGTGTAAAATGATGTTTGTAGATTAGCTTCCAATAGAGAAGGACCTGCTGATGGAAAGCAGAAAGTTTGATGGGTAAAGAATTGCATTCAAAATCACATCACAGAAGAAAGTCTGTTCCCCCTATTTTTTTAAATATTAAATTGGGGACAGTAAACCAAAAGGACTGCCTGTTATTAATAAAAAATCTATGAAACTATCTTCATAGTTTTGAACCATGTTAAGTTTCCTTATGTACTGACACTTGTTCCTCCATGTGAAGTTCAAATCAACCTTGTTTATGGCTTTGATCATATTTGTAGAGATGGGTAAGGAGAAGGCTGGGTAAATAAGTCTGGATAAGCTGTCCAGTTAGGCTAATAAGACTCTCCCAAATATTGTGATATCTCTCTGCAGCCATCTATTTAAGATTAATTTACACTTGTCTATATTGTTCCATATATTCATTTTGTCTGAAGTTATCTTATCCCTGGAAATAACAATCCCCAAATATTTAACTTGTGACTTGACCTTTATGAGGCTGCAAAGGATAATCATGTAATGTTAATATTTGATCTAAACTCAGTTGTAAGCCTGAAGCTCTTGAAAACTGGTTGATAGTTTATAAGGCTAATGGAATTAGATTTTCATTCTTTAAAAATAGATTTGTGTTGTCAGCCAATTGACTTATGGTAATTTGTCTGTCACTCACAACTCACCCTCCAATGAAAAATGGACAACATTTCTGCCAACATTATGAATAAAAGTGGAGAGCTGCTGCAAACCTGATGAATTCCTTCTTCATCTCAAATCAAGGACAGGTGCCCTAGAGCTACACAACTATTGATTCCATTATATAGCATCCCAATTATATTCATAAATTTCTTCCCAAATACAAAATGATTCAAAGTTTTCAAGATAAAGGGATGTTCAACCGAATCAAAAGCTTTATAAAAATCTAAGAATAGAATAAACCCACTATTATGAATAATATGGCTGTACTCAAGTAAATCTAAAACAAGTCTTGTGTTGTTGTGAATTGACCTTCCTTTCAAAAAACGTGATTGTGTCTCAACAATGATGGTCGACATACCTCCCTTTAGCCTATCAGCAACAACTCCAGAGAGGAAGTTGTAGTCAGTATTCAACCAATGTTATTGGTCTGAAATGATGTCAAACGCTTTTGCCTTTACCACATTTAGGAATCAGAGTAATTAGTCCTTGTTTCATAGATGACATCAGTTCTTTCTTCCATATACATTCCAGTAACACTTTGAATAGTACATTTCTCACATCATTCCAAAAGAACTAATTTTAAATGTGTTTTGAGCCTGTCTGTCCCTTCTGCCTTCTTATTACTACGAGTTTACAGACACGTTTTGATACTATAAAAATAAAAATTGAATTGAATTGTTTCTGTTGATTGGCTATCAGCTGGAACACAGCCAATTAAAGAGAGACACACCCAACAAACCATAGAAAACAGAACTCAGAGCTGTTTCACACCATTCAGAGGAAATATGCCCTTCAAGATCAAGATCAAGTAAACTTTATTATCCCCAAATGGGGCAATTCTTTCTACAGACAGCAGAGAACAGAAGACAGCATTCCATACACAACATAACTTACATTCATATTCCATACGGACTAATTATATCAAGGTATTAATGAGGCCAATGCCAACAGGTACAAATGAGCTCTTCCATCTCTTGGTGTTACACCTGGGTACTAGGTACCTGAGACCAGATGGCAGCAGTCTGAATTCACAAGACAAGGCCTTCCTTGTGACACTAACTCTGTATAAAAGGGAAATTCTACAAAGTGAATCCCTCTTAACAATGCTGTTTAGTCGATGCTCATTGAACTTGGCAGAGGCTTCTTCCTGAAATCAATAATCATTTATTTAGTTTTCAAGACATTAATGTTTAGGAATGAGCGTTCACACCAGTCAATAAATTCATTCACCATTGGACCAAGGCTAGTGTCCTTGTCGAATGAAGTTGATGTTACACCATCTCTGTGTCTGTCTGTCTTTTAGAGATGAACATTCCCCTGTGCTCAATCATTGTTTATAACTTTATATTCAATAAATTTGGTTCAAATGTGGCCAGCCAATCAAAATCACTCAGGGGAGAAAACAAACGTGGAGATGAGTGGAACAGATCTGTATGAAGGTTTACTAATGACAAAACTGACTGACTCTTAGAATTATAATAACAAAATAAAAATATTATATCAAAATAAAAAATAAGAATATAAAATATACCACAAAGTACTCAAGTTAAAGTACTGATACCACAGTGTAGAAATAAGTAAAAGTACAAAAGTATCAGCATAAAAATACTTAGAGTACCACAAGTAAAATTGGTGATTCTGCAGAATAATCAGTATGTTACTGGTTTCTAATGACTAATGACTTTGCAGCTAGTAATCTGTAATAATACATCATCATTTATTATCTGATTGTATTTAGTTTTAATAATCTGAATGTGTAAAGGAACTATAGCTCAACTGTCTGGTTCTCTGACAGGAGGAGACTCCCCGTCCTCCACAGGACACAGAGACACTGAGCCACCATATGACATGGATGAGAACCCAAACCCAGGATAAAGAGGCTGGGTGAATGCGGTGTTGAAGGTGTAGATGTGGATCAGTGAGTCAGAGGAGACTGTGTAGAAGGACAGAAAGCCAGCAGGACAGTCCACATACACTGCTACTCTACCAGAGACAGAGGAGGAGGAGAGAGGGAGGCCTGTTACTCTGTTATTGTGACAGACAGAGTAACCATCATCTAAGCAGATCAGACTCCAGGACTGATCATTAAATCCAAACAAACAGTCATGTCTGTCTCCTCTCCTGCTGATTCCTCTGTAACTCACTGATATAGAAACCTCTCCTCTCCTCTCAACCTCCCAGTAACAGCGACCAGTCAGACCATCTCTACACAGCAGCTGAGACCAGTCAAACCTCTCTGGATGATCAGGATATGAATGAAACTCCTTTACTAATGTCACCTTCCTGTTGTTGTCAGACAGTTTGAGGTCTCTGCTCACTGTGTTTGTGTCCAGTGTGAGTTGACAGGAATCTGACAGAGAGAACGAGACACGACACAGCTGCAATTAACCAATCAGCACTTTGATGATGACATCAGAGGGTTGAATGGTTGAATGATGTCACAGTTTCATGAATGAAATGTAAAACAGACTTACACTTCCTCAGACCTAGTGTCAACCATCTGACTCCAGCAGGCTCCACCCTGAAAGGAGGAGGGGGGGAGGGGACATTACATCACTCTCACACATTATTATACATTCATGAAGGAACAGTCTGAAAGCTGGAGACAAAAACAAGCAGCTCCCAAAGCATCATGGGAGACAAAATGGATGGATAGCATCACAGCTAGTGGGATCGGTGGCCAAAAATTCATAAATTAGGCTGGATAGAAAACCTCCTGTAGGGGCTACAAAGAAAGCAAAGACACTAGATATCTCCTTTTATCACTGCACTAGAGCACTGCGCTCCCAGAATGCAGAGTTTCTTGTAGTTCCTACAGTCTCTAAAAGTAGAATGGGAGCCACAGCCTTTAGCTATCAGGCTCCTCTCCTGTGGAACCAGCTCGCAGTCTGAGTTCGGGAGGGTAGGGTATAAAGCTGCAGACATGGCACCCCTCCTCTACTCTGCTTCTCTTCATAGTTATCAGATTCATCTACCAACCCTTATAGAACTGGCTCAGGTTTGCCTTGGACCATCTCTTAGTTATGCTGTTATAGTTTTAGACTGCCGGGGGAATTCCTTTGACACACTGAGCTTCTCTCTCCTCTCTCTTTCCATTCTGTGTGCATCCTTGTCCCAGAAATGCTTGTTACTAATTTAGCTCTAGGGAGCGTATTCCCCAGAGTCCTTATGTTTTTTGGCCCAGCAGTTTTCCTTGGATTAGGGTGGCACCTAAATCATGGTTGCCGCTGTCACTGTGGTCCTGCCCTGCTATGCCCTAATACACCCTGCTACACTCTGCAGTGCCCTGCTATGTCCTGTAATGCCCTGCAGTGCTCTGCTACACCATGAACTACTACAACTACTATTTCTAGTCACTTATCTTTATTGTGACTATTATTGATACTGTTCATCACACCCCCAACCGGCACCGTCAGACACTGACACAGAGCCTGGGTCTGTCCCAGGTTTCACCCTAAAAGGAAGTTTTCCTCGCTACTGTTGCACTTAATGCTTGCTCTTCGGGGAATTACTGGAATTGTTGGGTCTTTGGAAATTATAGAGTGTGGTCTAGACCTACCCTACCTGTAAAGTGTCTTGATATATCTCTTGTTATGATTTGATACTATAAATAGAATTGAATTGAAAATTGAATTGAGATTACTGATACAGCTCCCAATAAGTGACAAATTAATGCCAACATTTTCCTATTTACATGTTGTGATTTGTATAGTCAGAGCATGTACAAAGAACAAGGTCACATGAGACACAGCCATCTTAGAACCGTATACATACTGGGAACTATATTCTGAGAAGAAGGCACTGCTACTCTTTGCTCCTCACGACGGGGCTTCTCAAGTGCTGCGAGCAAATAACTCCGCCCATGTAGCAGAAGTAGCAGTACTTCGCCTTCTGAAAATAGTAATTATAAATCATACAATGCCACAGAAAGAATAACACTCAGTAACCATAATACAGCTTGCTTTCTGCCACATGGCATCATTTGATCAGTGAGTACATGCCACTTACAACCCAGTAATACAGCAGAGATCTTATTTATTGATATATTTCAATAGATTGATCCAGCTTCACATTATGTGCTACGTTGACAAGTAGCTCATGCTAATGCTCAGTGGGGAACGTTACCGTTATAAGGTTAAAACATCGTTCAACAACTTGAAGTTATTTTAGGTATAATTGTTTTGATCAAGGTAAAGGTAACGCTAAACAGCACTGGGCCAACCCACTATTACGTTCGCCAGCTGTATAGATATAAGACACATCTAATAATAATTTAGCCTGCAATCCCACCCAGGCTTTTGGACTGTGGGGGGGCCCAAGGAGGGCACAATCATATTTCAGGGGGGTCGGGTGCCTCCGTATAATTACCTGTTGGGACTCAGATGTTGGTTCTGGCTCTGACCACGGCAACAGTGGTTCACTTCAACACAGTGTAAAAAACTCCTGAAAATAATGTCCATCTGGCAAACGTATCCGTCTCTGCAATCATCTCAACCATCAAGTCCAGCAACAGGAAATAACATTTTTTTTGTGACCAAATGTTTTGCGATTCTTCAAAAAACAAAACACCACTAAATGTTGGGTTAAAATGCATTGTAACTCGCATTATACAGCGAGGGAGAACTAATCACTCAACACAATCCCGACTGTTCACTGTCCTGGCTCCCAAATGGTGGAACGAGCTCCCCATCGACATCAGGATGGCCGAAAGCCTACACATCTTCCGCCGAAGGCTAAAAACACATCTCTTCCGACTACACCTCGGACAAAAAAAAATAAAATAAAAAATAAAAACATTCTTGAACCTGCACTTTCACGTCTCTTTGTAGCTTCGTTTATTTAAAGCTAATGTACTTGCACTTACAACTTGTTGTCTGGAGTTTGAGCCTTCACAGTTGAAAGCATTAAATTGTAAATCGCTTTGGATAAAAGCGTCAGCTAAATGACATGTAATGTAATGTAATAATATTACCAACATTTTATTGGGAATGTGTTATTTTATTGCGTTACAGCCAAAAGGAATACATTACTGTAATTGTACTTTTGTAATGCGTTACTTCCAACAGTGGTGATGAAATAATATAAATATTTCTCAAAATGAAAGACAGTTTCTTTAAATGGCAGATATCTGTCCAAACTGCAGCAGTCTTCAACAACAGGGAATTATAATTTCGTTGTTGGAGATGTTCTCCTTGGAGACCTCCTACACAAATATCGGTAGCACTTTATAATAACTATCCATAATTCATCATTTATTAAGCATTAGTTAACTGTTAGTTAATGGTTTGTTCATTATTACTTATTAATTGTTCATACATAGTTCATCATGAGTAAAGTATTTGTTAACACAGTTATAAATGGTTCGTTCATAGTAAACAAGCCTATTAGTTAATGGTTTGTTCATCATTATTAATTAATTGTTCTTACATAACTCATCATCAGTAAAGCATTTGTTCACATAGTTATAAATGGTTTGTTCATAGTAAATAAGCCTATCTTGAAAAATATGTTTGTAAGAACATGATTTATACTTAACAAATAATGAAACAACCATTTGTAAATGAAATAATTTTCCCATTATAAACCAGTTATTAACTATTGCTAAATGCTTTGTTCATCATTTGTAAAGCACTGCTCCTATGTTAATTCTCATGAATTAAGCATTTGTATACACACTCATAAATGGTTTGTTCATAGTAAATAAGGCTCTCGAAAATTATGTTTATAAATAGAAGTTTGACACTTTCTAAGTATTGCAAAAACCATTAGTAAATTAAATAATTTTCCCTTTATAAACTATCTACAAACTAGTAGTAATTTATTTGTTTATCATTTGTAAAGCATAGTTCCTACATTCTTTCTAATCAATAAAGCATTTGTAAATGCAGTTAGTAAATGGTTGGTCCATAGTAAGTAAGCCCATGTAAAATGTTTATCAGTATATTTTTTAATAATTCCTACATGATGCATTAACCATTTGTAAATTAAGTTATTTTACCATTATCAACTAGGTACTCAGGAACGTAAAAGGTTGTTTAAAACTAGGATGTTAATGATTAACAGACTATCTAGACCTACATTTGTTCATGTCTTAAATAAAATGTTATGATTTAGAAAAAGGCCTAAACTAATAGGTGGGGTGTTAACACATCTGTTACAAATACTTACCAATAATGAAATCCATGATTAACTCATGAGTTACTACTGGTTAGTTAAGTATACTGTGTGAGCCCATCTAAAGTGAGTACTTTCTATGCTTTACAAAGCATTTATAAATGAGTTCCAAAGGCTAACAGAACCTGGACACACACATGTATTGTTCTATTTGGACATGCCTTCAGAAATATGCCTACGGATACATAGTGTGTTAATGCATCTTTAACAAGCACTTACCAATACATCAATCCATGATTAACTCATGAGTTACTACTGGTTAGTTAAGTATATTGTGTGAGCCCATCTAAAGTGAGTACTTTCTGTGCTTTACAAAGCATTTATAAATGAGTTCCAAAGGCTGACAGAACCTGGACACACACATGTATTGCTGTATTTGGACATGCCTTCAGAAATATGCCTACGGATAGTTAGTGTGTTAATGCATCTTTAACAAGCACTTACCAACACATCAATCCATGATTAACTCATGAGTTACTACTGTTTAGTTGACTACATGATGTGAGCCCATCTAAAGTGAGGACTTGCTATGCTTTACAAAGCATTTATAAATGAGTTGCAAAGGCCAGCAGATACAACAGAAACACAAGTAAAAAAAAGTATTTGTAACCCTTATTACGATGTAGTAAGAATGTACATTTATGAAATAGCTCATAGTAGTGTTATGTAGTTGATATCAGTGTGAATTTGGACCAGAACCAGAAGAAAACTAGATTGTTAAGAGCCAGAGAATTTAACATCAATAAAGAGACTAGGAAACCAGGATAAAGTTTGAGAAGTGTATTAATATACACAGAAACATGGCATACACATGTACAGATAAAACACAGGAATGAAAAATAACAACTAAAATAATAAAGTGCGTTCATAAAAGAAACCCTTTTCAGTTCTATGAGCTCAATTGTTCTTTGATGACAAGAGTTCAGAGATGTTCAACGTCGGGGCCCATATGAGTTTGGTTTCTGTTTGTCCTACCACCATGAAGAAGGAATCCAGGGCAATCCATATAAGTTCTGAGTCTCGATCCTGGAGCTGCCACCCAGCCAACTGAACTGTGAATCTGTAACCCCTGGAAGACTCTGGGATCTGAAGAATCAATGTGATCCAATATCCCTCTCTGGACCGGACCTCCCATGCATAGTGCTTCTCAAATCTCCACCTCCTCCACCTGTAGATGAGGCCAAATCAGTTCTCTCAATTACTATTCAGAAACAAAATCAATTGCTTAGGCTACAATGAAAATAAAATGAGGTGATATTTCAGTTAACCCATATTGAAATATCTAAATCTCTATTCAGTTGTACAACCATTCTTAAATTTCTTCTCTTAAGTATCAAAAGTACATAAATCCCTTTCAGGTATCAAAAGTACATTTATATTAATAGGTAAATAGGTAGTTTTATGGAACCTACCTTAGTAACATTAACACTATTCTTAATATAATTGCATAAATTGCATGTAAACATCTCTCAAATTGTATTATTTTCCCATAACTTAAGCTACAGTGTTGTAATTTAGAGAAATTAAGACATGCGTGCTTATTTATCCATCCCTGCACAGGTAACAGTAGAAAGAATGCACTAAAAATTTGCCTCTTTGAGTTACTTCTCCATAAACTCCAGTTAAACAATTAAACACACAACTTGTACCAACATTCATTCAACAAATACCCACAGCTAGCAGTAGTGTTGAAAAGCAACATTACTTTCCATAACCAATAGATAGAATCATTAGCCTTTTCACAGGAAATAGACAGTACTCCGCTAGCCTTTTTGGCTAATTACCCTATTAGCATATGAATACAGCACCTTAGCTAACCCGTTAGCTTTGCACTATTAACAATAGACAGTATTAGCACCGTTCTCTTAATACATCCATGATTAGCACCGATTAGCATGGATGCTAGCGAACTCAAGGCATAGCTACTGTTACGCATTGACATTAATATATAAGGTGTTATGGAATGAATCACCATTTTAATGGAATTAACTGCCTTTAACTCCGTGACGAGAGTGGATTCAGGCACAGCTCTCTTTCGTTCTATTCACAACAAGGCATAGCCAGTATTAGATAGGATTTCATTCACTAAATGTCGTTCTTTTTCTCTTACCGAGTGAATAAAAGCTGCCTACGTTCCGATGTAGCGCCAAAAGGGACGTGAAGAGAAGTAAATCTAGAGATCTGACGTAGCCTAGCTGATAGCTGACTCACAGACCTGAGTTCACCCATTGGCTTATTTACAAGCCCATCAAAGCTAAGTGAAAGTTAAATCGTTTTCCACTATTTTCTCCCATATCTCTTACAACTACTTTTGACCATATTTTAATAACTTGGAAAACAAAACAAATGTCTCAAAATACAATAAAATAATATAAGGGTGTCATTATTGTTAACTTTGATGGGCTTGTAAATAAGCCAATAGGTGAACTTGGGTCTGTGAGTTGACCAATCTGCTATCAACTAGGCTTGTTTGTTGAGCTCTATATTTACGTCTCCTCACGTCCCTTTAGGCGCTGCATCGGAACGTCGTATAAGCATGTTGTTATTCACTCAGTAAGAGAAAAAGAATGACATTTAGTGAATTAAATCCTATCTAATACTGGCTATACCTTGTTGTGAATAGAACGAAAGAGAGCTGTGCCTGAATCCACTGTCGTCACGGAGTTAAAGGCAGTTAATTCCATTAAAATGGTGAGTCATTCCTTAACACTAGCTATGCCTTGAGTTCGCTAGCATCCATGCTAATCGGTGCTAATCATGGATGTATTAAGAGAACGGTGCTAATACTGTCTATTGCTAATAGTGCAAAGCTAACGGGTTAGCTAAGGTGCTGTATTCATATGCTAATAGGGTAACTAGCCACAAAAGGCTAGCGGAGTACTGTGTATTTCCTGTGAAAAGGCTAATGATTCTATCTATTGGTTATGGAAAGTAATGTTGCTTTTCAACACGACTGCTAGCTGTGGGTATTTTGTTGAATGAAAGTTGTGTGTTTAATTGTTTAACTGGAGTTTATGGAGAAGTAACTCAAAGAGGAACATTTTTAGTGCATTCCTTCTACTGTTACCTGTGCAGGGAGGGATAAATAAGCACGCATGTCTTAATTTCTCTAAATTACAACAATGTAGCTTAAGTTATGGGAAAATAATACAATTTGAGAGATTTTTACATGCAATTTATGCAATTATATTAAGAATAGTGTTAATGTTACTACGGTAGGTTCCATAAAACTTGAATTAGAAATGTATTTTTTGTATAAAGGTACCTATTAATATAAATGTACTTTTGATACCTGAAAGGGATTTATATACTTTTGATACTTAAGAGAAGAAATTTAAGAACGGTTGTACAACTGAATAGAGATTTAGATATTTCAATATGGGTTAACTGAAATATCACCTCATTTTATTTTCATAGTAGCCTAAGCAATTGATTTTATTTCTGAATAGTAATTGAGAGAACTGATTTGGCCTTATCTACAGGTGGAGGAGGTGGAGATTTGAGAAGCGCTACGCACGGGAGGTTCGGTCCAGAGAGGGATATTGGATCACATTGATTCTTCAGATCCCAGAGTCTTCCAGGGGTTACAGATTCACAGTTCAGTGGGCTGGGTGGCAGCTACAGGATCGAGACTCAGAACTTATATGGATTGCCCTGGATTCCTTCTTCATGGTGGTAGGACAAACAGAAACCAAACTCATATGGGCCCCAACGTTGAACATCTCTGAACTCTTGTCATCAAAGAACAATTGAGCTCATAGAACTGAAAAGGGTTTCTTTTATGAGCGCACTTTATTATTTTAGTTGTTATTTTTCATACCTGTGTTTTATCTGTATATGTGTATGCCATGTTTCTGTGTATATTAATACACTTCTCAAACTTTATCCTGGTTTCCTAGTCTCTTTATTGATGTTAAATTCTCTGGCTCTTAACAATCTAGTTTTCTTCTGGTTCTGGTCCAAATTCACACTGATATCAACTAGATAACACTACTACGAGCTATTTCATAAATGTACATTCTTACTACATCGTAATAAGGGTTACAAATACTTTTTTTACTTGTGTTTCTGTTGTATCTGCTGGCCTTTGCAACTCATTTATAAATGCTTTGTAAAGCATAGCAAGTCCTCACTTTAGATGGGCTCACATCATGTAGTCAACTAATCAGTCGTAACTCATGAGTTAATCATGGATTGATGTGTTGGTAAGTGCTTGTTAAAGATGCATTAACACACTATGTATCCGTAGGCATATTTCTGAAGGCATGTCCAAATAGAACAATACATGTGTGTGTCCAGGTTCTGTTAGCCTTTGGAACTCATTTATAAATGCTTTGTAAAGCATAGAAAGTACTCACTTTAGATGGGCTCACACAGTATACTTAACTAACCAGTAGTAACTCATGAGTTAATCATGGATTTCATTATTGGTAAGTATTTGTAACAGATGTGTTAACACCCCAGCTATTAGTTTAGGCCTTTTTCTAAATCATAACATTTTATTTAAGACATGAACAAATGTAGGTCTAGATAGTCTGTTAATCATTAACTTCCTAGTTTTAAACAACCTTTTACGTTCCTGAGTACCTAGTTGATAATGGTAAAATAACTTAATTTACAAATGGTTAATGCATCATGTAGGAATTATTAAAAAATATACTGATAAACATTTTACATGGGCTTACTTACTATGGACCAACCATTTACTAACTGCATTTACAAATGCTTTATTGATTAGAAAGAATGTAGGAACTATGCTTTACAAATGATAAACAAATAAATTACTACTAGTTTGTAGATAGTTTATAAAGGGAAAATTATTTAATTTACTAATGGTTTTTGCAATACTTAGAAAGTGTCAAACTTCTATTTATAAACATAATTTTAGAGAGCCTTATTTACTATGAACAAACCATTTATAACTATGTGAACAAATACTTTACTGATGATGAGTTATGTAAGAACAATTAATGAATAATGATGAACAAACTATTAACTAAGAGGCTTGTTTACTATGAACAAACCATTTATAACTGTGTGAACAAATACTTTACTCATGATGAACTATGTATGAACAATTAATAAGTAATAATGAACAAACCATTAATTAATAGTTAACTAATGCTTAATAAATGATGAATTATGGATAGTTATTATAAAGTGCTACCCAAATATCTCCTTTTTATGTTCATCCAGAGTTTATACCTGAGAGTTTCCAGTCCCCAGAGTGGATCCTTAAGTCCAGCCAACAGCAGCTTCACTCCTGAGTCTCCTGGATGATTGTAGCTCAGGTCCAGCGCTCTCAGGTGG
Source organism: Perca fluviatilis (assembly GCF_010015445.1). Classification (NCBI taxonomy): domain Eukaryota; kingdom Metazoa; phylum Chordata; class Actinopteri; order Perciformes; family Percidae; genus Perca; species Perca fluviatilis. The sequence goes on along the minus strand of NC_053121.1, from coordinate 39,826,338 downwards.
GAGGGGTTGGAGCTCAGCGCTGAGACCAGAGAAGAACAGCCTTCCACTGAGATCAGACAGCCTGACAGACTGCAAACACACAGAACAACACGTCACATAATTTGAGGATACTGTGGGGTCACATTAACATTATCACTGATTCTTTCAACTCACAATCAAACACCTACTAATCTCCATCAACAATCTGACAACATTACTGGTAGCTCTCTGATTCCTGTCTGATATTTCAAGTTCTAACAAAAGAGTGAGAAGAAAACATAAAACATGTTAATTGAAAGAGATTGAAACTAAATAAACACAACTGTTTGAAATCATACAAGCAGAGACAATCTTAGGCACATTATGAGTTTATCCATTAATGTAAATCAGGATTTAGGTGACCATCAGTTAAACACATTGTTAAATCCTGACCTGAGTGTCTCCATTCTACAGTGTGGACTCTGAAGTCCAGCCGACAGCAGCTTCCCTCCTGAATCCTGCAGGTTGTTGTTACTCAGGTCCAGCTCTCTCAGACTAGAGGACTGGGAGCTGAGAACTGCGGACAGAGCTTCACAGCTTCTCTCTGACAGATCACAGCCACTCAGTCTGAAGAGACAGAAATCAACAAGAAGATAATATTAGTAGGATTAAAATGTAAAAATATTATAGGTCCAGTCTAAGCTAAAGGTATCATCAAACGAAAAAAAGGATCTGATTTGCAGTTCAAGAAACTAAAAAATCTAGATGGTAAAATTAACTCAGGAATAGTCTGGATCAACAGAAGTATATTTCAAGGCTTTGTCCCTTTCATCCACTCTCTGTGTTCTCTAATCTGGATTAATGACAGTTAATTTGCTGCTGGTTGTCCCTCGATTTGCAAAACTCTGTACGCTTCTATAAACAACAACCTTTGAGCTAGCGAACTACATGCTCAAAATGTCAAGTTTAGAAGAAGATGTGGATGGTGCAACAACAGCGTATATAAAGAAATCCTGGAGATAAATTCAATACATTTTAATACCATTTTTAATACCTTTACAATATTTTTTTTAAACGAACACGCCATTGAGTTGCAGGTTTATACGGCAACATGTTTTCTAACCATTAAACAGAGTTTAAGATTTATGAAACTACACCCTCTAGGCCAATAGAACAATGCAGATAGGGAAAGTCAACAGAATAGATTGAGACTAACTGACTTTGGAAACATCTTGCAACCCTAACCCATCTTGTATTTATTTCACCTTTAGAATAAAATTAATAGATGAAATAAAATGATAAATTAAAGCAGTTCAATGAAACAAGCGTTCACTGATGCCATTATAACCACTTAAAACTAAGTGAACCTTCTTCTGTATGTACAGACACCCAAATGAGTACACATGATTCCATGAGGCAAGTGAAATATAAGAAAACAGACATACATACAGACAAGCAAACAAGCATTCGCCGTTTGAACTTGTGATGCCATTATAACCATTTTAAACTAAGTGAACCTGTGATCTCATGGTAAGTGCTTCAATTGAATTGCTTTTTCTTCCCCACGATGGGTGCATACTGCTCAAAACCAACATGAAAAACGTAGCTACTAATGTTTACTCAGCATTTTGTTTTGTTGCTAAACTGTGTATAATGAGCGGCGACGTTAAATCATCGGTTTCAGGTAACGGCACCGTCTATTTGCTGGATGGTTTTAAGGTAACGGTCTGTAGCTAACATTAGCAGATAAGCCCATTGACAGTGACGTTATTGTTCATATTTTGGCACAATCAGTGATTCTGACCGTAGTAGTAGTGGTAGTAGTGACTGAAAATGTGATGTGAGATGCTAAAAAGAATCTACACGCTGTTTTCAGGTAATGTTACTTTTGGACGTTCAACACCCCCACCCCCGCTGCTGAAAACAAATCTAGAGGAAACACTGTCAACCATCAGAGCATCTACATCGAGAGCTAGGAGTACATAGTATATGTTTTTAGAACTTGTTAAATAAATTATTTAGGTAAAAGCAATGACACTTCCACACTGTTAATGCACAAAACCACCTTGCACACTGAGACCGCTAACACATGTCCTTAATCAATCTGAATAACCTATCTACTTCTACTGTACCTATACAATATTTTCTTACCAGTTGAGATGCCACCTGCCCACTGCTTGCCCTGTAGGAATGTTTGCACTATACTCTTCATTTGTGTGATGCATTTGGAGTTTTGCTGACCGAATACGGCAAAAGTTTAATCTATCAACTAGCTCCGCTATCTTCTTCGTTGCTATGCTTGGTCAGAGTGTGCAGAGGTAATTTATAAGACAACTGTTTATCCCGCCCCTCGGATTGAGCCCTGCCAATGGTGTGATCCCAGACACAACATGTCATATCACCCGCTGCGGGATAGGATATAATATCACACAAACTTTACAAGATCAACTTAAATAGACATAATAAAACAAATGGAAAACTCATAGTTTGCAAAAAAAATATTCAAAACATTAATACCTTGTAAAATGGCGATTAATACCATTTTAATACCTTTTAATGGCCTTAATTTTTTACTAATTTGATTTACTACCTTTTAATACTTTTTAAAACCCTGTGGACACCCTGAACAAGGCAGGCATGTTGGTTCTTTCGGGGAATGATTGTAAAGATTTACAAAGAATATGTTTAGGGCATTTCCTCTTTAACTGTGACGTTTTGGGACTGATTGGTGGGATTGCTGTGGATGAAGTACACATGGAAATACACTGGTAAGAGCTAATGAAGTTTAACCATGTATCCAGCTAATTTAAATAACTCATGTTACTGTATTGTGTTAAGAGTTAACTTAATTTAATATTGTATGTGGTGTTTTCTTTTGGAGGGTACTAATGTTCCACCTAAACAAGTTCCTTCCTGAGACTATTTAGCAGAGCCACTGTCGCTGCGTCCAGAGTTCAGAATCAGAATATATTTTTTTTTTATTGCCAAGTACGTTTTTTTTGCACATACAAGGACTTTGTCATGGTGTTGGTGGTGCATGTCACACATTCTCAAATATAAGGATAAACAAATATAAACAATATAAGTATAAACATATACACACAGTATGTATTAATAACAATAAAATAAATGTAAATAATTAATAAAATAAGTTAAACAGTAGTAAAAAGGAATGCCAAGGACCATTGTGATTGGTTTCAAGAAAAGCAAACAACCCACAAAAATTTATGAAATCATTTTAACATAATGTGTAACCTGATCTGACCTGAGAGTCTTCAGGTTACAGTGTGGACTCTGAAGTCCAGCCAACAGCAGCTTCCCTCCTGAATCCTTCAGGTTGTTGTTACTCAGGTCCAGCTCTCTCAGACTAGAGGCCTGGGAGCTGAGAACTGAGGACAGAACTTCACAGCTTCTCTCTAAAAGGTTACAACCACTCAGCCTGGAGAATCAATAATGAACAAGAAGATAAATATCAGTATTAAAATGTGAAAATGTCATAGGTCGAGTCTGGACTAGTATCTATCTATAAATTGCAGGAAGGTCTTTCTGTCTGTCTGTTAGGGTGTAAAGCGCATATCTCTCGAACCGTTAGTCTGATGGATTTCAAACTTTAAGGTGTCTTGCTACGGGCACGAGTAAGTGCAGCGCCAGTACAGTTTGATGTTGTTTGGATTAGAAATGCAAAAGATATCGTTAAATATATAGCTAAAAAAAGCACACATTGGCTTTTGCAGTATCCATAAACTTAGTCCAATGCGGGGAGAAAGGAAAGTGTGATAGTGTTCCACGTTAACGCCTTTTCTCTCTCATCTACCGCATGCTTAAAGTGATGGTTCGGAGTAATTTCACCCTAGGGTCCTTTGCACCATGACCTCGAGCCAAACACCCCAAGTTGTTAAGCCTGGTTTAACAGTATTTAGAGAGCGTTAGCCGCGAATACTTAAGCGCGAGGCATATCGGACCTGGTGGTCTCTTAACATTACCCCACTAATAATGCCCGAAATGATACCAACGGTCCACACTAGTACATATAGGTTATGCACTCATAAAACGATGGATTGTAAAGTTTGTAAGTACACCAGAAGGTTATGTAAATAACACTTGCCTGCTGGCTTCTGCTCTCTGCTGTTGTTGTTGCTGTAAGACGAGTGCTTAGGGACATCTACAAATTACAACACCGGAAAAGAGATGCAACAAAAATATTTTTTAATTTAACTTATTTTTTAAAGTAAGTGCTGTAGTATAACTAGCAGGAGACAAGTAATAATTGAGGTAAGTTTGGAGACATTACCTTATTTATTAATAAAATTAATAAATATTTTTGTTGCATCTCTTTTCGGTGTTGTAATTTGTAGATGTCCCTAAGCACTCTTACTGCCCGGTAGTAACAGCAGCAGCAGCAGCAGCAGAGAGCAGAAGCCAGCAGGCAAGTGTTATTTACATAAACTTCTGGTGTACTTACAAATTTTACAATCCATCGTTTTATGAGTGCATAACCTATTTGTACTACTGTAGACGTTTGGTATCATTTCGGGCATTATTAGTGGGGTAATGTAAAGAGACACTTCGGATCCATTAGCCTCTGCGCTAAGCTATTCAGCTGATAACGCTACGCTACGCTAACGCTCCCAATGTTCGACCCAGGTGAAAAAAGCTTCTGGGGGGGTGTTTGGCTCGAGATCATGGTGCAAAGGACCCTAGGGTGAAATTACTCCGAACCATCACTTTAATTGCGTTAATAGCCCAGGGCTACTACAGACAGGGAGAGAGAGAGACTGTATCACTAACAGCCAATCCAGTTTGCTCAAAGCTATGGTCTTTTTCACAAATAGGTTGCACGTAAGGGGGAAAAAAAGTAGCTTCCACATAAGGGGCCCTATCTTGCGCCCTGCGCAGCACAGTGCAAACCCCGACGAAAGTGTCTTTGCTAGTTTAAGACCGATGCAGTTGTCAATTTCCCATCCAGCGCCCGCGACTAGGATTAGCGTGTGTTTGACAGGGTGGGGGGTGTGGAATCACGATGGTGGCTCTCCATCGCTCTCCATTCTGGTGGTTGATGAACGCAGATATGTGCTAATTAGCTCTCATAATGGGCCAGGTGGGTAGCACACTGCCATGAGTCCATGAGGCTAATGTCTGATTAGTCCACATTGTCATTGTGATATTTTGTGATTACAGTAGTAGGTAGGCCTACAATGTCTTCCTCTGATGTAGAAGAAGCCTACACTGTAAGTCAGTAGTAGGATATAAAGTGGAGTTGCATATTAAGTGGTTTGGGGTCCTTCTATAAGTCATTTTTGGGTACAATTTGGTTTTGATGAATTCTACAAGCAGCAATACAGGTCAAATCACCCGTAAACAGACACATTTTCAATGGGCATTGCAATAGTTATCAGAAAAAAACAAAGATCTTGGTTACCATTTCAGCTCACAGATTGAACTCAGAGTAAAAAAAACATATATAACATATAGTATGATCTCTACATCTTTATATACACTCTATGATCTCTACATCTTTATACACAGTCTATAATATCTACATCTAGATCATATGCAACATTATTATATGAACTTGATCTGACCTGAGAGTCTCCAGTTTACAGTAATGACTCTGATGTCCAGCTGACAGCAGCTTCCCTCCTGAATCCTGCAGGTTGTTGTTACTCAGGTCCAGCTCTCTCAGACTAGAGGACTGGGAGCTGATAACTAAGGACAGAACTTCACAGCTGATCTCTGACAGATTACAGCCACTCAGCCTGGGGAGACGATAATGAACAAGAAGATCAATATCAGTATTATTAAAATGTAAAAAATTCATAGGTCGAGTCTGGACTATAAAGTACTATCCATAAAGTATTCTCAGAAAAAACAAAGATCTCATATGATATGTGATATGTGTGTTTAAAAAGAACACACATATCACCTTTATCACCTTGCAGTCTAAAGTCCTGGAGGAACCCAGCGACCCGATGCCTTTGGCAAAATATTATCAATCTACCTACTGCTTTTGGGAGATATCCATCCATGTCCGGGCCCTACAAACTTTCAAACAGCGAAATACCGGCAAAAGAAGCATACCATCAGCAGTGGCCCTAACTGCAGAAAGGTGCTAAGAGCAAACGCCAAAGCAGTTGCTCGTGACTTTTGTAATGTTTTTCTTCATATAAGGTGCGGAAATATTGTTCCGAAATTGTATGACCAGGCTGTAAGGAATGAGTCAGATATCCCGTTGGTTTGTAACCGGTGCTGTGTGCGGGAAATGTGCAGTGCAGATGTCTTTGATGACACAAATTAATTGAGAACGTATGATGAGGACAGTATGGATGGGAGAGACTATGATTCACTTGGCCTTTTAAATTGGAAAGGGATGCATTTTATTTACGTTAATGCCAGGAGTCCTCTACTTAAACTGGATGAAATCGGGCGTCTACGTCTAAGGCTGCTGTGATTGCTGTATCAGAGACCTGGCTAGACAGTTCCATTCAAGATGGTGAAGTTGGGCTTACAGGTTGTTACATCTATCGACGCGATCGCAACAGACACGGAGGAGTGTCTGTTGCGATCGCCACAATCTACAGATGGATGGCTATGAACTCCTTGAATCTGTCTGTTGTAAAAGCAATGTATGGCAAGAGAAAGAATGCATCATCATGGGTGATTTTAATACAAATCTATTATTGCCACGAAGTAGCCTGAAAGAGTCTCTGCAGCCCTCTCTCATGTCTCTGCAGGCTGTCTGGTTTACAGCAATTAATTACAGAACCTACTAGGTTGTCTATAAATAACCAGTCCCTTCTTGACTTAGTTTTGGTATCTGACTAATTATAAGTCAATCAGGTGTGTTGGATGTGGCTTTCAGTGATCATAATGCAGTTTTTTGCACACGCAAGAAAATGAAATCTCAGCCAATAAATGAGCATTGTTCCATCAAATACAGATGTACCAAACAGTACTCTGCTGATGTGTTCAATCAAAGGCTGACTGAGAGAGACTGGTCTGATGTGCTTGAATGTAATGATGTTGATAAGGCTTGGGATTTGTTCAAGTAAGTAAATTGCTTGGTGCTTCTGATAAATATGGCAAAACTTTTGTTACCTCTTTTATAGAAGCAAAAATTTCTCTGCTGATGCATTTGCAATTAGTTCTGTCTCAGAGGATAAATTAAGAGTGAGCCTTTCCACCCTGTCAGTGAATAAGGCCAATGGATTGGACCTTATCCCCTCCAGGTTTCTTCTGGACAGTGCTGGGGTTATATATAGTATTCCTACCCATATCATAAATGTGTCCATAAATCAGGGTGTTTTCCCAAATGATATGAAGAATGCCAGGGTCCTCTTTTTAAGAAAAATAGCAGAGCTGATGTTGGGAATTATAGGCCAGTATCAATTCTGTCAACTATATCAAAGATTTTTGAGCATCTTGTGTATTAACAGGTGGATGAGTATTTCATCAGGCATGATCTATTATATGAGCTCCAGTCTGGTTTTAGAGTTCAAGGGACGTATGTTGGTATGCTACTACTTGACCTGCAAAAAGCATTTGATACTGTGAACCACAGTATTTTGATTTCTAAATTACAGTGCATGGGTTTTAGTAACTTAGCACTCATATGGTTCACTTCTTATCTTAACAGATAGGACACAAGGCAGTGATGTTGATGGGACCCTCTCTGATCCACAAAGTATAACATGTGGGGTGCCCCAAGGTTCGATCCTGGGGCCCCTGTTATTTTTTGTATACATAAATGACATATCAGCTGCAGTACAGTGCAAGTTGCTATTATATGCTGATGATTCTGCTTTACTTGTTCCAGGGTGTAATACTCTTTGCATAAAGCTTGACTCTGTCAATCTTGTTTGGTACAAAAAGGAAGTTGGCAAAATCAAATACTTTAAAGGTGATTTGTAATGGGTCTGAAATTGTATCTATAGCAAGTGTCACATATTTGTGTTTAATATTGGATCAATCACTTATAGGTGAATCCATTGCAGCCAAAGTTTTAGCCAAATGTGTCTGTAAGTTGAAGTTTTTATATCGCAAGACAAAGCTTATCTTTTTTTTCCTGTAAATAAATTATTGGTATTAACTCTGATTCAATGTCATGTGGATTTTGCTTGCTCTGGATGGTTTTCTGGGTTGACTGTAAAACTTTAAAAAAAATTCAAGTGCTGCAAAATAATGTTATTCAGTACCTGTTAAAAGCACCCCCACTTTAGCATGTCATCCTTTGAATTACTGTTTTATCGTTTTGATCCAGAAATCCATCAATCAATATATATATACAGTGCCTTGCGAAAGTATTCGGCCCCCTTGAACTTTTCGACCTTTTGCCATATTTCAGGCCTCAAACATAAAGATATAAAACTGTAATTTTTTGTGAAGAATCAACAACAAGTGGGACACAATCATGAAGTGGAACGAAATTTATTGGATATTTCAAACCTTTTAAACAAATACAAAACTGAAATATTGGGCGTGCAAAATTATTCAGCCCCCTTAAGTTAATACTTTGTAGCGCCACCTTTTGCTGCGATTACAGCTGTAAGTCGCTTGGGGTATGTCTCTATCAGTTTTGCACATCGAGAGACTGACATTTTTGCCCATTCCTCCTTGCAAAACAGCTCGAGCTCAGTGAGGTTGGATGGAGAGCGTTTGTGAACAGCAGTTTTCAGTTCTTCCCACAGATTCTCGATTGGATTCAGGTCTGGACTTTGACTTGGCCATTCTAACACCTGGATATGTTTATTTGTGAACCATTCCATTGTAGATTTTGCTTTATGTTTTGGATCATTGTCTTGTTGGAAGACAAATCTCCGTCCCAGTCTCACGGTCTCTTTGGCAGACTCCATCAGGTTTTCTTCCAGAATGGTCCTGTATTTGGCTCCATCCATCTTCCCATCAATTTTAACCATCTTCCCTGTCCCTGCTGAAGAAAAGCAGGCCCAAACCGGTGATGCTGCCACCACCATGTTTGACAGTGGGGATGGTGTGTTCAGGGTGATGAGCTGTGTTGCTTTTACGCCAAACATAACGTTTTGCATTGTTGCCAAAAAGTTTGATTTTGGTTTCATCTGACCACAGCACCTTCTTCCACATGTTTGGTGTGTCTCCCAGGTGGCTTTTGGCAAACTTTTAAACGACACTTTTATGGATATCTTTAAGAAATGGCTTTCTTCTTGCCACTCTTCCATAAAGGCCAGATTTGTGCAGTATACGTAATTGTTGTCCTATGGACAGAGTCTCCCACCTCAGCTGTAGATCTCTGCAGTTCATCCAGAGTGATCATGGGCCTCTTGGCTGCATCTCTGATCAGTCTTCTCATTGTATGAGCTGAAAGTTTAGAGGGATGGCCGGGTCGCGTAGATTTGTAGTGGTCTGATACTCCTTCCATTTCAATATTATCGCTTGCAACAGTGCTCCTTGGGATGTTTAAAGCTTGGGAAATCTTTTTGTATCCAAATCCGGCTTTAAACTTCTCCACAACAGTATCTCGGACCTGCCTGGTGTGTTCCTTGTTCTTCATGATGCTCTCTGCGCCTTTACACGGACCTCTGAGACTATCACAGAGCAGGTGCATTTAACGCGGAGACTTGATTACACACAGCTGGATTCTATTTATCATCATTAGTCATTTAGGTCAACATTGGATCATTCGAGATCCTCACTGAACTTCTGAGAGAGTTTGCTGCACTGAAAGTAAAGGGGCTGAATAATTTTCCGCCACTTTTTCAGTTTTTTATTTGTTAAAAAAGTTTGAAATAGCCAATGAATTTTGTTCCACTTCATAATTGGGACCCACTTGTTGTTGATTCTTCACAAAAAATTACAGTTTTATATCTTTATGTTTGAGGTCTGAAATGTGGCAAAAGGTCGAAACGTTCAAGGGGGCCGAATACTTTCGCAAGGCACTGTATATATAGTATTATCTCTACATCTTTATACAGTGAAAAAATTTAATCATTGTGTTATGTGGAGGCAGGGAATAGTGGGCCCAAACACAGAGACGAGGCAGACAGGCAGGAGATGGCTGAACACGATGATTTATTGACAACAAAAAAGGCAGAGTTCAGAACAGAGGGCCGGAGAGGCCTGGGGGAAACAGAGGGCCGGAGAGGCCTGGGGGAAAGAGAGAGGCCACTAGGGACAGGGAACAGAGGGGCCACTATGGACAGGGAACAGAGGAGCCACTAGGGACAGGGAACAGAGGGGCCACTCGGGACAAGGAACAGAGGGCCCACTCAGGACAGAGAACAGAGAGGGGCCACTCGGGACAGGGGACAGAGAGGCCTCTGCAACAAGGGACAGAGAGGCCTCGGCAACAAGGGACAGAGAGGCCTCGGCAACAGGGGACAGAGAGGCCTCCGGGAACAGGGGGCCGCAGCGAAGGCAGAAGCCTTCAGGCGGCCAAACTGGATGTTGAGGGCTCTCGGCCGGCCGTCACCAACGGCGAATCCCTTCTGGTGGCCAGGCAGGACGTCGAGGGCAGCGCCCTTTCTGGGGCCGAGCAGGTGACGGGTCAGTAGGACTGGAGCCTGGCAACGGGTCAGCAGGGCTGGAATCAGCCAACCCGGCAACCATAACAGAGGTTGCCAGGGGTGCCGCCAGGACATGAAGGGCAGGAGTCTGTCTGACCGCCGACACAGGCAAAGTCTCTGGGGGGCAGGTCAAAGGCAAAGGGCCGCTAGCAGCTGGGGTTCAGTGGGCCTGCTAGCCAGTCAGGGTTCAGTGAGGCCGCTAGCCAGCCAGGGATCAGGAGGGCTGGGCTTCAGCAGGGGATCAGGGGAGCTGGGCTTTAGCTGGGAATCAGGGGAATTGGGCTTCAGCTGGGGATCTGGGAGGCCACTGGCCAGCCGGGGATCAGGGGGGCTGATAGCCAGCCGAGGATCTGAGACACAGGACAACCTGGCAACACTAGGGAACTCGGGAACGCTAGGACAATCGGGAACGCTAGGAAACTCAGGAACGCTAGGAAACTCGGGAACGCTAGGAAGCTTGGGAACACTGGAGGCTGATAAACAGCCGGAACTCTGGGAAAGCACACTAGAAAGCTCGGGGATACTAGAGGACTCGGAGACACTCGATAGCTCGGGGGACAACTCAAACACTATAAATCAGCTTGTGCGACTGTGCCACAGGGTGTCCCCCAGGGGTCATTGCTTGGTCCTCTCCTCTTCATTATACACCTCCTTCCCCTGGGCAAGATCATGAGACACCACAAAATACACTTTTACTGCTATGCTGACGACACCCAGCTCTACCTCTCCACTAAACCTTCATCTCCCCTTCCTCCCACTTTACTCAGCAACTGTCTTCAAGACATTCAAAACTGGATGAACACACACTTTCTGAAACTTAATAGCAATAAGACAGAAGTCCTGCTCATCCACTCCAAATCCTTTCAAAAACAGCATTGCTTGAACATTACTATAGATGAGATCACGGGCCCTCTGTCAACTCAAGTCAAAAGCCTTGGTGTCATTCTGGACAGTTTCCTTTAAGTCAAATCCCAAATGAAAGCAATTACCCAGACTTTTTCACCTCTGCAACATCTCAAGGCTCAGACCCTCATTGTCACAATCCAGCACTGAAACCCTAATTCATGCCCTTGTCATGCCACGTCTGGACTACTGCAACTCCCTTCTCACCGGTATACCTTCCAAACTTACAAACAGACTCCAACTTGTTCAGAACTCTGCTACTAGAATCCTCACTGGTACCAGATCATCTGAACACATCACACCTATCCTAATTAATCTACATTTGCTCCCTGTGCACTACCGTATTGAATTTAAGACCCTCCTCATTACCTACAAAGCACTCCATAATCTCACACCCAGCTACATTTCTGAACTCCTACCATGCTATGTCCCTTCTCGTGTGGTCTACATGTAATACTGAGCCGCCCCCTATAATATGACCTGCCCACTTACTCAGGCCACGCCCCCTTTGGTAACATTTGAACCGTTTAAGGTAGAGCAGGGGTCTCAAACTCGCGGCCCGCGGGCCAATTGTGGGCCGTCGGACGATAGTTTGTGGCCCCCGCCTTAAAATGAAAGTTTAATGTTAGTGCGGCCCGCGAGTTTGATATGTATGGTACTTTAGACAAAGCCAGAAATCTTGGTGTAGTCATGGACTCAGACCTAAATTTTAACAGCCACATTAACATAATTAAAAAGTCAGCATATTATCACCTTAAGAATATATCAAGGGTTAGAGGACTTATGTCTCAGCAAGATCTGGAAAAACTTGTCCATGCTTTTATCTTCAGTAGACTTGACTACTGTAACGGTGTCTTTACAGGTCTCCCTAAAAAATCAATCAGACAGCTGCAGCTGATCCAGAACGCTGCTGCTCGAGTCCTCACTAAAACCAGGAAAGTGGATCACATCACCCAGTACTGAAGTCTCTACACTGGCTTCCAGTGCCTCAAAGAATTGATTTCAGAATACTTTTACTGGTTTATAAATCACTAAATGGTTTAGGGCCAAAATACATTTCTGATTCTGCTACATTACTTATGACCCACCCAGACCTCTCAGGTCGTCTGGGACAGGTCTACTTGTTGTCCCCAGAGTCAGAACTAAACAGGGGGAAGCAGCGTTCAGTTTTTATGCTCCACATATCTGGAACAAACTCCCAGAAACCTGCAGGTCCGCTGCAACTCTCAGTTCTTTTAAATCTAAGCTAAAGACCTATCTTTTTGATGTTGCTTTTCTTTAAATAATCTATTTTATTAACTTTAATTTCTTATACTGCACTGTAACTTTCATTCTTATACTGCACTATCAATTTTATTCTTGTTTTAATTTGTTTATTAATGTTTTAAAATTGTTTAAAATTGTTTTCTAACTGCTCTTTAATGTTTTATGTAAAGCACTTTGAATTGCCCTGTTGCTGAAATGTGCTATACAAATAAAGCTGCCTTGCCTTGCCTTGCCTACCAATCACGGTGGGGTATATGGCTCTCGGGGGGCGGGACATCGGCCGGGCTTGATGCAAGCAGAGAAACATTCCTCAATGAGTGAAAGTTAAAGCAGCATTGGAGTGTTTTCTTCCGTGCCTGGCTGGCTGCCTCGTTTCTATTGGGCACATGCAGACATTCGTCCCAGCGCGCTGCGTTCACAACACTTCACTTTTTTTAAGTTGCTGCCCAACGGGACATTATACGTATATATATATGTATATAAATGTATATAAACAGGGGTTAAATTGGGCCGGGGCTCTCCGGGGCTCAGCCCGCCGGCACATAACCTGCTCATTTGTCCGGATTAGCATGTTTGCAGTCTAAATATGTCACAAAAAATTTGATGATAGTGATGCTTTTGAAAACATGATATTTGAAAGATAATGATACATGAATAAAAAATGGCATGTCTATTATATCTCGGCGGAGCCGAGATGAGAAGAATCAGAACATGGCAACAACCCTCCCAGAACTGCAGACAATTCACCGCTGCGGGGTCAACTACTTAACGCCGTGTCTCCGTCGGTAGGATTAACAGATAGAACGCCTTCTCCTAAAGCTAAAAACCCCGTTCACAGCGGTGGAAGCCCGGTGCTGGAAGCCCGGTGCTGGAAGCTCCACCGGCCGCTACGAGTTCATTTCGCTGACCAAGCCGTGGAACCGGTCCTCGCTGTCGCATCTCCGCCAGCGGTAGGCCTCCAAGCCGGCCACGGCTCGCCTCCGAGCATCGGAGAGCCCCACTCGGTGCCGTGTGTGTGTGTGTATGTGTGTAAGTAAAGAGAGAGAATGGGAGACGTTTGTGTGAGGTGGACCTGATCACCACAGACCCAAATCTTCTCAGCTGTTGCTACTGTCATGCTGCACTGTCTCTTCATGTGGCACATTATGTTTGGCACATTGTATGGGTCACTTCTTATATCATAACAAGGTAATAAAAGGTGTAATCAAGTGATGACTGATTAACAGTAATGTAAATGCTAAATGCCCTAATACCTGTTGATACTACAACAATGCAGAGTATAGGCTCTTAACCTGGCAGTTTTGCACATATCATGTAAGACTAAATTTCTCCATTTCTTTGCACAAAACTCTCCAGAAAGTGCCATTTTATTTTTCAATTTTTTTTCAATTTATACACACACGTCAATTGCACTTAGAGAGTTAATATGAGGTCTCTTTCTCTAAAAATAAACAAAGTGATGCATACGCGGTGGGATAAAGGAATATAGTAATAAAAATAAAGAGATTTGAGAAGATTGGAATTTTTTTAAGAAAGCTTTTCTTGTGGAAAACCCAGCCTCACCCAGACTCTGCCTCCAGCGGCCCCCAGGTAAATTGAGTTTGAGACCCCTGAGATAGAGTCTTGTGTGAGGTGTCATTGAACTCAGCAGAGACTTCCTTCTTCATTGATGATGGTTTATCCCGCCCCCCTATGTTTAAGCCACGCCCCCTTTCATAACATTTGAACCTTTTGATGTAGACCCTTGTGTGAGGTATCATTGAACTCAGCAGAGACTTCCTTTTTAATTGGTGATGGTTTCACCCGCCCCCTATGCTTTAGCCACGCCCCTTTTCACAGCTAATGAACCGTATGACGTAGAGTCTTGTGTGAAGTATTGTTGAACTCGGCGGGGAGTTCCCTTTTCATTGTTGACGATTTGCGGCATCTGAGTGCCGCGCAAATGCACGGTCGCAAGTAGCGGCGGGCGCCGGTTACCCCGACGCGCGCAGAGGCTAAGGGCCCGTCCATCGCTGCTCGCAGCTTTAATTAGGGCCCGAGCGCCGACAGTGGCGAAGGCCCTATTGAAACAGAAGGAATTATTGTTATTATTTTCTGCAAGTAAATTGGCTTTTTGAGGGGCTTAACATTTTCAAAAACTTACCAAATTTGGCGGTCGCATCAAGTCTGGTGAAAATTTACGTATTTTAAGGGTTTCGGGAATAGGCGCACAAAAATGGCTCGCTAGCGCCCCCTAGAAAGTTACAAAAATGTAGCCCCTACAGTGCGTTTAACGTAGACTCACGAAACTTGGTAGACAACTTGGTGCTCATTTTGAGTGTTTAGCGATGAACAAAGAAATTGTTGTAACTTGAGTGTGCGTTGTCGTATCTACCCGAAACTTCTCACGATTGACAAGGGTCCAGGCCTGAGGACACCTACAGGGCAAAATTTACTTTTGGTCATAGCGCCCCCCGATGGCACCAGGAAATCTGCCTTATATGACAAACATCATCTGATTTACATGAAACTTATAATGTGTGGTCAACATGTGATACTGAGCCGCCCCCCTATACTTTAACCACGCCCACGTACTCAGGCCACGCCCCCTTTGATTACATTTGAACCGTTTAAGGTAGAGTCTTGTGTGAGGTATCATTGAACTCAGCAGAGACTTCATTCTTCATTGCTGATGGTTTGGCCCGCCCCTCTGTGCTTAGCCACGCCCCCTTTTAAAACTAATGACACATTTGATGTAAACTCTTGTGTGAGGTATCATTCAACTCAGCAGAGAGTTCCTTCTTCATTGGTGATGGTTTGAACCGCCCCCCTATGCTTTAACCACGCCCCTTTTCATAGCTAATGAGCCGATTGACGTAGAGTCTTGTGTGAGGTACCTTTGAACTCAGCGGGGAGTTCCCTTTTCATTGTTGATGATTTGCGGTGTCTGAGTGCCGCGCAAATGCACGGTCGCAAGTAGCGGTGTCCGCAGAGGTGCGAGGGCCCGTCCATCGCTGCTCGCAGCTTTAATTACTAATATTATTATTATTATTATTATTATTATTATTATTGTTATATGGTCTATGATCTCTACATCATTATATACAGTCTATCATGTCTACATCTTTATATACATCTACATAATATGCAATATTATTATATAAACTTGATCTGACCTGAGAGTCTCCAGTCTGCAGTGTGGACTCTGAAGTCCAGCCGACAGCAGCGTCCCTCCTGAATCCTGCAGGTTGTTGTTACTCAGGTCCAGCTCTCTCAGACTAGAGGACTCAGAGCTGAGAACTGAGGACAGATCTTCACAGGTTTTCTTTGACAGGTTACAGCCACTCAACCTGTAGAGGAATCAGCAATACACGAAAGCAATTGTAGTTTTTTTCTGAATGAAGAAAAGTGCATTTAATGTGTATAATTGTGTATGCACATACAGAGCTTTGTTGGAGGCTTTGACCACTGGCAGCATCCTCAGAAAAGCCTCATCTGAAGCAGAGTATTTCTTCAGGTCAAACACGTCTAGATCTTCTTCTGATGAGAGTAAGATGAAGACCAGAGCTGACCACTGAGCAGGAGACAGTTTATCTGTGGAGAGACATCCTGAACTCAGGTACTGGTGGATCTGCTCCACTAGAGAATGATCATTCAGTTCATTCAGACAGTGGAACAGATTGATGCTTCTCTCAGCAGACAGATCCTTGTTGATCTTCTTCTTGATGTACTCGACCGTTTCCTGATTGGTGTGTGAGCTACTTCCTGTCTGTGTCATCAGACCTCGCAGGAGATTCTGATTCGTCTGAAGAGAAAGACCGAGGAGGAAGCGGAGGAACAAGTCCAGGTGTCCATTTGGACTCCGTAAGGCCTTGTCCACAGCACTCTGGTGGAGATGTTTTAGTTTTTCTCTGAAGACTTTTGGCAGCCATGATGTTGTTTGTTTTCCCGACAGCAGGTTGACTCCATAGTTGGTGAATGTCAGATGGACATGAAGAGCAGCCAGAAACTCCTGAACACTCAGATGGATGAAGCAGAACACCTTGTCCTGGTACAGTGCACTCTCCTCTTTAAAAATCTGTGTGAACACTCCTGAGTACACTGAGGCTGCTGTGATATCGATGCCACACTCTGTCAGGTCTGATTCATAGAAGATCAGGTTGCCTTTCTGCAGCTGCTCAAAAGCCAGTTTTCCCAGAGACTCAATCACCTCCCTGCTCTCTGGACTCCAGTGTGAATCTGTCTCAGCTCCTCCATCATACTTGACTTTTTTCCGTTTTGACTGAACCACCAGGAAGTGGATGTACATCTCAGTCAGAGTTTTGGGCAGTTCTCCTCCCTCTCTGGTCTTCAACACCTTTTCTAGAACTGCAGCAGTGATCCAGCAGAAGACTGGGATGTGGCACATTATGTGGAGGCTTTGTGATGTCTTGATGTGGGAGATGATTCTGCTGGCCTGCTCCTCATCTCTGAATCTCTTCCTGAAGTAGTCCTCCTTCTGTGGGTCAGTAAACCCTCTGACCTCTGTCACCATGTCAACACACTCAGGAGGGATCTGATTGGCTGCTGCAGGTCGTGTGGTTATCCAGAGGCGAGCAGAGGGAAGCAGTTTCCCCCTGATGAGGTTTGTCAGCAGCACATCAACTGAGGTGGACTCTGTAACATCAGTCAGGATCTGAGTGTTGAGGAAGTCCAGAGGAAGTCGACACTCATCCAGACCGTCAAAGATGAACACAACCGGGAAATCTTCAAACCTGCAGATTCCTGCTTCTTTGGTTTCACTAAAGAAGTAATGAACAAGTTCCACCAAGCTGAACTTTCTCTCTTTCAACACATTCAGCTCTCTGAAGGTGAATGGAAATGTGAACTGGATGTCCTGGTTGGCTTTGTCTTCAGCCCAGTCCAGAGTGAACTTCTGTGTTAAGACTGTTTTCCCGATGCCAGCCACTCCCTTTGTCATCACGGTTCTGATTGGTTCATCTTTTCCAGGTGGGGTTTTAAATATGTCTTCACATGTGATTGTTGTTTCTGGTCTTTCTGGTTTCCAGGATGCTGTTTCAATCTGTCTGATCTCATGTTCAGTATTGACCCCTGCAGTCCCTCCATTTGTGATGTAGATCTCTGTGAACATCTTACTCAGAGGGGTTTTGTTTCCTGCTTTAGCAATTCCTTCAAACACATGCTGGAACATCTTATGTAAGTTGGATTTGACTTTGTGCTGGCACGCAGCAAGAATTTCTGAATGAATAAAACAATGAAATCAATGAGGGTTTGTTCTGGTGAATATGAGTGTGCACATTTTTGTATTCATGAAGTCTATTCAGCCCATTTTATGACGAGGTTCTGAATATGTTAACTATTGTAAAATGACTTAGTATTCCTCAAAAACAACTGATATGTTGGGTGTCTCAGTCATACATCTATGAACTCTTCATTGTCCAAATAAACCAGAATGTATATGACTGAATTACAGAGAGAATTAATATTGCCCAAGCAGTATCTTACAGTGACTGTGCAAATGATAACCAGCTAAGTAAACAAAAACAGTCTGACTTTGTTTCATAATTGTTTGTTCTCGGAGACACTTTAAATTTTGTTTCTCTTGTGAATGTTTGGTAGCTTGTTCTGTTGTTGTCAACACAACATATGTATCTTTGTAGATAAGATGGAGACATTGGTAACAAAGCTAATGTTTGTTGAAGACTGTGATATATAAGTTCACAATGAGTATGACTTACCTGCAGGTTCTGGTATGTTGACTTCTCCATGACATGTTAACTTCTCCACTAGATCATTTCGATTGATATTCATTAAAACTATTCTGGTCACATTAATAGTGTTTATACAGTAGGTCTGGAACATCGTATCCACTGTGTTCTCCCTGTTTACATTCTCCAGTTTACTCTTTGGGATTTCTGGGAAGTCTTCAAGTGCTCCCTGCAGGTGCCACTTAAATGTTCCAAAGTCCTCAGCTCCCAAGTCTTCTAAAATTCCCAGGACGACTTTTTTAGGCGTCTCCATCTTTTTGTTCCTGCAAAGATCCAATAGATACGAAAAGGAACACCGTCACTTAAAAGCATTTTTTTTTGGGAGTTTAAAAATACTCAGATGATCAAAACAGACCAGTTTTGTAGATTATGTTATGATGACATTTGTGTAAACAAATAATTCAAGATTCATTCATGGATCATTATATAATGGTAATAAATAAACCAAAAGTAAAGATTGTGCATTAATTCTGCTCTCACACTGATCCATGACTGATAGTGTCATGGAAGCACCTGGTGCAGGCTCTGCTACCATGGTAACAGACAATGATCACCTCGACGACAGTGGTGATGAAGATAAAGTTACACATCTTTGGTCATAAAGTTCATATTCACGCATATCATTGTTTTCTTTAATTTTACTTTTAAAGTGATGGTTGGGAGTAATTCACCCTAGGGTCCTTTGCACCATGACCTCGAGCCAAACACCCCCCCCAGAAGCTTTTTTCACCTGGGTCTAACATTGGGCGAGTTAGCGTAGAGTAGCGTTAGCCGCTGAATAGCTTAGCGTGGGGCTAATGGACCCACGTTTGTATCTCTTAAATGACCCCACTAATAATGCCCGAAATGATACCAAAGCTCTACACTAGTATATATAGGTTATGCACTCATAAAACGATGGATTGGAAAGTTTGTAAGTACACCAGAAGTTTATGTAAATAACACTTGCCTGCTGGCTTCTGCTCTCTGCTGTTGTTGTTGCTGCTGTGAGACGAGTGCTTAGGGACGTCTACAAATTACAACACCAACAAAAATATTTTTTAATTTAACTTATTTTTTAAAGTAAGTGCTGTAATATAACTAGCAGGAGACAAGTAATAATTGAGGTAAGTTTGGAGACATTACCTTATTTAATCATTAAATTAATACATATTTTTGTTGTATCTCTTTTCGGTGTAGTAATTTGTAGACAGCCCTAAGCACTCGTCTAACTGCAGGTAGCAGCAGCAGCAGCAGCAGCAACAGAGAGCAGAAGAGAGCAGGCAAGTGTTCATAAACTTCTGGTGTACTTACAAACTTAGGCTTGACCAACTGCCACTTTGCTTGTTTGCAAGCCATGATGTCTCTCTCTCTCTCTCATGGGCGGGCCAAATTCTCTGGGCGGGCAAAGCACAGAAAGGGGAGGTAACCTTGCTCCTTATGACCTCACAAGGAGCAAGATTCCAGATCGGCCCATCTGAGTTTTAATTTTCTCAAAGGCAGAGTCTTTAACTTCTACCAAAGTCATTTTCTGGTAAAACACTCGTACATTTACTCAAGTATTGCTTTCAAGTACTTTATACAAGACAGTAGCTGGACATGTGTGAGTGAGACAGAGGCACCAATACTATTTCAAGTTCATGTGTTCACCTCTGAGCTGGGACTCCATTGTGTCTTTAACGTTAGATGTGAGATGGTGTCAGACTTTAGTCTGTTCATAGTCTTCTAGTGTCTGGTAGGCGTTAGAGAGAGAGAGAGAAAGAGAGAGGAACGATGTCCACGTTGCAGCACTCTCTCTCCCAGTATACTGAGTAAAGTACTTAAGAGAAGATCATGAGTGTGTCTCATCATCACTACAAGTTTGTATATTTCAGGTGGTGGAGTAATGTGAGTGCTGGACAGTAAGAGATGGTGATCTCACCTCTGAGCTTTGGTCTGGCTGTCCTGTTCCCCACACAGAGTGGTTCCTCTGACCTCACACTGATCCATGCTGCTGAACTCAGCCTCTCATCTGCAGAGGAAACAACATAATTTGTCATTGGCTCTTCTTGTCTCATTCTCATCACTGTCAGTTGAATGCATCATCAGCTGCTGTAGTTCTACTCTGGACGTTTATCAAAGACACCTCTGGAGCCTCAAAATTCTGACAACATCACTTTTAAAAAGAAACATTAATGTTAAACCAATGAAAATAAACTACAAAGCAAAAGAATTGACAACAATAAATTTGAATCATTATCTGAGTTATTTAGCTTTGTCTCTGTTGAAATCTGGCTGTCGTATGAAGAGGCATTTAGCTGGAGGGTTGGGAAAAAAATTAGAGATCACTTTGTCTAAGCTAAAAAACTCATAGAAAGAGTGTTGGTAACATGGAGAGGCAGACTGGGTTTGTTAGATGTTTGCAATCAGGGGAAACAGAAATAAACTCTGTAACTAACACAAATATACAACTATTTAGGTTTTTTCCCCATAAAAGTCCATACTTTTTTATCCAAAAAGGTTAGTAGGGTCACCTCTAATGTATTGTCTGTCTGCTATGAGACATAAGTCAGCCAATCAGACTCATTTCAGCCTCCAGGAGCCTGCTGGCCTCTCTGGACTTATCCTCCAACACACAATACAAGTCCCTCCTGCTTGGCTTCTCTTATTGGCTGAGCAAACACTGTTTCCTCTGATAAAACTGCATGTGATTGGTCCATAGACCAATAAGTCAGCCACCATCTTGGCTCTGGCACTGATCTGCATCGGAAACAGCATAATATTCTATTTTCATCCAGAAAGATGACGAAATAGCCGATCAATCATGGATTAATCTCTCTGGAATTACTCATGGAAAGTAATATATATTTCACAATTTGTTAATTCTTTCTTCAGATATTCACTGACTCAACTAGCAAAAAAAAAGATGTTTTCATTTGCAGATTAGTGGTCCATCAAAACATTCATCAGTTATCAGATAAAGAGCTCCACAGCTTTATGTCACTAAAAACATGACACACACACACACACACACACACACACAAACAAACAAACAAACAAACAAACAAACAAACACACACACACACACATGCACACACACACCCTAGTTATGGGATAGAGAGCTCCACAGCTCTATGTCACTAAAAACATGACACACACACACATGCACACACACACACACCCTAGTTATGAGATAGAGAGCTCCACAGCTGTATGTCACTAAAAACATTAATTTCCTGCCAGCCTTCAGCTCACAGTTCAACCACATTTTAATTTAATCTTAAACCTAATGTTGATTGTATTTATTGTATTTCTGTTTGCTTTATCTGTGTAGAATGACCTGATATATCTTCAGATTTGGTGTATGTTTAGCTGTTTGTTTGATTTTCTGTAGAGAAATTATCATGTTGTAGTTGTATATATTTGTGTAATAGAGGAGGACTTCTCTCCTCTCCTGCTGTAGCAGCTGCTTTTTAAATGCTATCGTATGTATTTCATATAAATAATCTAAACCAGTGGTTCTCAACCTTTTTTGTGCCAGCCTATCCATTATCCAGGTCCCTAACGCCCCATCAAATATTATGTAGGCTAATTGCCCTGGATATTAATGATTCCGCCCTAATATAGGCCTATTATTGTCGTTACTATTGTTATTAAAAATAATCAATAAATCAAATCATTGAATGACAAACAACACATGTATTAGTTTCCCAGGTATCAAAAAGCCATGTGAATAGAAATATTTACAGTTTTTTTTTAAATGCAACCATTTGACATTCAAATTAAATAACAGCAGCCAATCAGAACTACTAGATATGTAACATTCAAACTATAATTAGGTATTATCAAAAGGCCTGCTGCATGGTGTGAACCTCAGCACCTTTATAAGAGGACTATCATTTGAAGTGTCCTTTTTGGTTGTGAAGTGACCTTGGGTGTCATGAAAGGCTTTAAATAAAATGTATTATTATTATTATTATTATTATTACAAACACTAACAGTAGCCAATCAGAAACAGCTAGCAATTTAACATTCAAATCTATTTTTCATTTAAATTGTTCCAACGGAAAACAAGCTTGCACTTATCATGGGGTAAAAGCAGGATTACACACACACACACACACACACACACACACACACACACACACACACACACACACACACACACACACACACACACACACACACACACACACACACACACACACACACAAGGTTTTCATTTTGGTGATGACAAACGACTTGAAGAACGACACCTACTGCCGAATGGAAATAAGTTTACAACCTTTGAAAGTTAGTGAGAGCCCTTTGTTAATGCTTAGAAGAGTATAAGTTAGAAGAGTCTAGGTTAGAAGAGTCTAGGATTGAAGAGTCTAGGATTGAAGAGTCTAGGTTTGAAGAGTCTAGGTTTGAAGAGTCTAGGTTTGAAGAGTCTAGGTTTGAAAGTCTAGGTTTGCTATCGCCTGTCTTGCGAGTAAATAGCAGAAAAAAACGTTTGGAGAAGCGCAACCCCACATCGCGCTGCGTTTTGAGGAGGTGGAGTCCCGTACAGTAAACAGTGACACTCTATCGCTTCAACAAGAAAGTTTTAAAACAGCAAACACAAGCCCTGAATTGCCCGGGAGTTTGGGGGACAGCTAAATGTTTGCCAAACAACAAAGCACAGTCGATATCTCTCGCTCGTAAAAAAAAAAAAAAAATCTCTCGCTCGTCTCTTTTCTCTTTTTCTTCGTGAAATTAAGCTGCCTTCAGGTACAGTAGGAAACGTTGGGTTCTATAAAAGATCTGACGAAAAACTGTTACTGTGAAATATAAAGTCTACTTGTGCTACATTGGGGGGATTAAAGAATACATCAGGACGTCGCACCACCCTGCGGCGATTGCTATTTTTTCTGAACGCAGCTTCACGCTGAAATACGGAGCTCATTTAAGACGATGCTCTGACTTCCCGTTTCCTTGAAGGCAGCACGGAGCTGCGCCGAACAATGATCCACCGTCTCGTCCAGTTGCAGTGCCGTGAACTGGCAGGTTTTTAATGTTGCAGAAAACTGTTTTTTGCAAGTAGTTTAAGTGTAAACATGTATTGTTATTGTGAATCTTTGGTTTAAACTAGCTTTCAAACAAACGCCCCCAAAGGGCACCTCAACGCCCCGCTTTCCAAAATATTGCTTCTAACGCCCCCATCATCTTCTGAACGCCCCTGAAGTGGTACCGCCCCCGTTGAGAAACACTGATCTAAACTAAAGTAAATACCTACACTCGGTCTCTGCGTTCCTCTCCCAGAAATCCAGCCAACATGGCGGCTGATCTTTGTGCAGTTGGACAGTTTGAGTCCCTAGTCAGAGTAGTGTTAGTTTCTCTGCAGCTTTCTGCAGCTTTCTGCTCTCAAACTAAACTACCAGAAAGGTCCATTCCATTACCTTCAGCTGGAGCTCCAGACGGAGTAAACTAACTGAGACACAACCTGTGTGAAAGTGAAAGTAAACTTTAAACAGGAAACGCCCTGAACACGAATCACATGATAATACAGATCAGCTGGGGCATGCTCAGACCTGACGACAAGTAGCAACACGTTTATTTACATTGAAAAGAGAGTGCGTTTCGCTCTCTCTATCCCTCTCTCCCTCCCTCTTTCTCTCTCTCTCTCTCTCTCTCTCTGACTTGCCCTTTCAGAATAAGAGCTCTAGTTCCTGTCTGTTTTAGAGAGACCTCTGCTGGACTCAGTAAGGTATTACCAGGTAAGCATCTCTTACTGCTGATGGTATAGAAAACATACTAACATGTTCAGCGCCGACAACATGTAGCAACCCATTTATTTACTGTTTCTTTTTATTTTTTTATTTTTTTATTTCTTTATTCGGAGTACAGATTTACAAACAAACAAGACACACTAACACATCGATTTCAGAAATAGAGCTTTAGCCTTGGGTCGTCATAGAAACCAAACCTAGGAGCTTCTACATAACTAATCAACATCAAGAAGAAAATACAATAAGAGAAAAGAAATACAAATTAACTTAAGAGTTTCAAATCAAGAAATGATTTTAAGGGCTTGTTTGTCCTTAACCCGTTTCAATGACTTACACCAAAGATTGAATTCATTCTTCCAACGGATCAGGGAGGGTTCGGTCTTAAAATGTCTACAATGTTTCCCTAATAAAATTTTCAACACACACACACCAAACAAAAAAAAACACCCCCCCCCCCCCCCCCCCCCCCCCCCCCCCCCCCCCCCCCCCCCCCCCCCCCCCCCACAACACACACACACCCCAAAAAAAAAAAAATTACATGCCTGTCTGTCTCTGGTTTTCATTCCATGTGTTTTACTGTTAGACGGGGCACCTGTTAGAATAATAATACACTTTATTCTATAGCATGTCTCTTAACAAGGTTGCTGTTGTGAATCATTGCGTAGCAAACTGAACAAAGACTTGCATCTGTTTTGACTGGTATTATACATTGAAGAGGGGTAATAGCACTAACAGAATCAGAATCAGAAAGGGTTTTATTGCCAAGTACGTTTTTTAACACATAGAAGGAATTTGTTTTGGTGTTGTTGGTGCACATCACACATTGTCTAAATGGAATATTAAACAATATAAGTATAGGTATAAACAATATAAGTATATGTACACAGTATGTATTAAATTAAATAAAAAATAAAGATAGAAATAAAAAATAAAGATAGAAATAAAAAATAAAAAATAAAAATAAAAAATAAAAAATAAAAAATAAAAAATAAATAAATAAAGAGCAAAGAGCATTACAGCAGAGAGAGAACAGTGGCATGAAGAGCCAGGTGGAGAGTCAGGGTGGTTTCCGGGCCTTGTTGATAAGGCTAGTGGCGGAGGGGAAAAAGCTGTTCATGTGACGTGAGGTTTTGGTCCTGATGGACCTCAGCCTCCTGCCAGAGGGGAGTGGCTCAAAGAGTTTGTGTCCGGGGTGGTAGGGATCGGCCACAATCTTTCCAGCACGCTTCAGAGTCCTGGTGGCGTACAGGTCCTGGAGCGGCGGGAGATTGCAGCCAATCAGCTTCTCAGCTGACCGAATGACACGCTGCAGTCTGCCCTTGTCCTTGGCAGTGGCAGCAGCGTACCAGATGGTGATGGAGGATGTGAGAATGGACTCAATGATGGCTGTCTAGAAGTGCACCATCATTGTCTTTGGATGGTTGAATTTCTTCAGCTGCCGCAGGAAGTACATCCTCTGTTGTGCTTTCTTGACGAGGGAGCTGATGTCCAGCTCCCACTTGAGGTCTTGGGAGATGGAAGGAAGCGGAAAGACTCCACAGTGTCAATTGTGGAGCCACAGAGGGTGATGGGGGCAGGTGGGGCTGGGTTCTTCCTGAAGTCCACAACCATCTCCACTGTCTTTAGAGCGTTGAGCTCTAGATTGTTTTGGTTGCACCACTTCACCAGGTGGTCAGCCTCCGACCTGTAAGCAGACTCGTCTCCATCAGAGATGAGTCCGATGAGGGAGGTTTCGTCCGATAACTTCAGAAGCTTGACGGACTTGTGACTGGAGGTGCAGTTGTTGGTGTACAGGGAGAAGAGCAGAGGCAAAAGAATACAGCCCTGAGGGGATCTGGTGCTGATGGTCTGTGAGTTGGAGACGTGTTTCCCCAGCTTGACATGCTGCTTCCTGTCAGACAGGAAGTCAGTGATCCACCTGCAGGTGGAGTCAGGCACACCAAGCTGGGAAAGCTTCTCCTGGAGCAGAGCCGGGATGATGGTGTTGAAAGCAGAGCTGAAGTCCAAAAACAGGATCCTGGCGTAGGTTCCTGCAGAGTCCAGGTGCCGGAGAATGTAGTGTAAATCTTTAAATCTGTCTTTGTCCCCACTCTTGAACGCGTCTTCCTTAGCCAGCCTTAACCTTCTGAGTTTGGCTGTGAACCAGGGTTTGTCATTGTTGTAACTCACCCTGGTGCTTGATGGAACACAGCAGTCCTCACAGAAGCTGATGTATGAAGTCACAGCCTCTGTGTACTCATCCAGACTGTTGGTAGCAGTCCTGAACACATCCCAGTCAGTAGAATCCAAACATGACTGGAGATCCTCCACAGCCTCACTGGTCCACTTCCTTGATGTCCTCACTACAGGTTTGCAGAGCTTTAGTTTCTGCCTGTAGGTGGGGATCAGGTGGACCATGACGTGGTCAGAGTGTCCAAGTGCAGCACGGGGACGGCGTGATAAGCATCCCTGACTGTGGTCTAACAGTGATCCAGAATGTTCTTCTCTCTGGTTGGGCATTTAATATGCTGTCTATATTTAGGGAGTTCGTGAGTGAGGTTCCCTTTATTAAAGTCACCAAAGACAATAACTAGGGACTCCGGGTTGGTCCGCTCCACGCACAGTATCTGTTCGGCAAGGATGCGCTGCGCGTCCTGCACGTTGGCCTGCGGCGGGATGTAAACACCGACCAGAATGAATGACGCGAACTCACGAACTTCACCTGACCTACAAAGCTCTAAATGGTCAAGCACAATCCTTTCTAGAAGAGCTCCTAATACCTTATTGTCCCACTAGAGCACTGTGCTCCCAGAATGCAAAGCTACTTGTGGTTCCTAGAGTCTAAAAGTAGAATGGGAGCCAGAGCCTTCAGCTACCAGGCTCCTCTCCTGTGGAACCAGCTCCCAGTCTGGGTTCGGGGGCAGAAACTGTCATCGCATTTAAGAATAAACTTAAAACCCTCCTGTTTGATAAAGCTTATAGTTAGGGAGTGAGGAGTTGCAGCATCCGCCTAGCCCGGCCACCTGCTTCTCTTCATAGTCGTCAGATTAATAATATAATTAAAATAGAGGGAGGCAGGCCAGTACAGCCTGATCCGACAGGGGAGAGTTCTAGCCCGACCAGGCTCCTCTCCTTAAACTGCCTGTCTATCTTAATTACGCTGTTATAGTTCTAGACTGCCAGGGGACTTCCTTCCTTTGACACACTGACATATGACATGAATACGACATACTACGACTACCATTTGAAGTCACTGTTCCATTATCTTTAATGTGACTATTATCGCCACTGTTCATCACATCCCGCACCATCAGACACCGCCTACCAAGAGCCTGGGTCTGTCCGAGGTTTCTTCCCAAGAGGGAGTTTTTCCTCGCCACTGTCACACTGCTTGCTCTTGGGGGAATTACTGGAATTGTTGGGGCTTTGTAAATTATAGAGTGTGGTCTAGACCTACTCTATCTGTAAAGTGTCTTGAGATAACTATTATTATTTGATACTATAAATAAAATTGAATTGAATTGAATTTAATTGAATTTAATTGGCAGCTATGACGTAGCTCTCTCTCTCTGGCTGGGGGGCTGAGCCATGTAGGTAGGTAGCTCCCTCGGTGGATGGTGGTCTGTGACTTCGTTAGGTAGATAAGTCTCTCTGGGAGGGGGGGCTGTGGCAGGTAGGTAACACTCTCTCTTTGGATAGTGGGTTGTGACAGGTAGATTTCTTGGTTTGTTTGGTTATACTGTTGTTGTGGTTGTTTTGTGTAGGGGGGCTGCTGAGGGTACATCTGCTGGGTAGGGTGACATCTGTGTGGGTGAAAAGAGTTTCCTGATTGAGTGGAGTTTCTTCTGCGCTCAGGTATGGATGTGCCTTGGATGTGTCTTTGAGGCTCTTTGCAAATAGCCCCACTGCTCTCTCACTGAGGTGGATGTGATCACATAAGTGCTGCTGAAGTATGTCTCTGTGGAGGGAACATGGACGTTCTGCAGTTGTGTGCATTTCTTTCTAATCTCAGCGTTGATTGTGTTAATTGTGTGTTGGGGTGTGTCAGTCCTTGGGAGTAAAGATGATATAGTTATTTGTGCTCTGGGGTATTTCTCTCTCGCTTTCCTTGCCACCTGCCACAGTGCTGTTGGTAAGTCGCTGATCCTTGCAGTCAGGTCATTGGTCCCTGTGTGCATCAAAATGTGCTCCACATCTTGATACCTCTGTTTGGATAGCTGCTCACTAGCCTTCTTCGTGGTGGGGCTCCAGAGTTTCACTGCTTCTCGGCCTGGGAAGAGGCGTTTTAAGTCAATGTGTTTCCTGTTTGATTTGCACATTAATATGATCTGAGAAGTGTGTGCTGTGTGTGTGTGTGATTGGGGTTATCAGTACTGTGTTCAGTGTGTTGGTCAGTGTCTGTAGTCAGTATGTGTGTTTGAGGGGGTTTTGTGGGCAAGTAAGTGGTGGGGGTTTGGTGGGGTGTAGTGGGTTCTGATAGGATAGGAGGGTCCGGGGTCAGGGAAGCGGTGGGTGTGGGGTTGATGGGAGTGGGGGGTGAGGATCTCTCAGCTCTTCTCTCAGGGCGTGGACCTCAGCCTGTAGAGCCTGTAGAGTCTGCAGCTGGTTGCTCTGGGTGGTGGAGTGTTGGGTGAGATCCTTCATCACTCTGTGCAGGGCTAACCTCAGGGCCTGGTTGTCTTCCTCCAGCTCCTTCATGGCCTGGTACAGCTCGTGGATTTCAGCCTTCTGTTGTAGGACCATACTGCTTGGCTCACTCACTGCTGGATGTTGTTTCTCACTGTTGTTGTGAAGGCAGGTCAAGGTCTTTTCTTTGAAGTCCACAAACTCCCTCTCCAGTACCTTCACACTGGAGGAGAGTTTGGGATTGCAGGGAGGAGAGGACGTCACATGACTGCTGCTGGGAAAGGCTGGTCTCTCTGGGGTCTCTGGCTGTTGTCTGTTTTCTTTCTTCTTTTATGCTATGCTTTTCATTGACTGGAAGTGTTTGTAAAAATTATCAAGGCTATTTTCTGATCCCTGGATCATGATTGTGCCATTGCGATAGATGTTGATAATCAGGGTGGGAGAGGTGGGGTTTTCCTCGCAGACTGTAATTTGTCTTCATTTGCTGATTCCATTCTTCTTAACATGGGTGAAGATTTCACAAAAGGCTGCATGCCAGACAGGAGGATGATGGGTGAAGAAAAGCAGGTTGCTTTTGATCCTACAGTTTCCCCTTCATGGTAAAATCTGCAATGATCCTCTTAGGTGAGTCCTGGAGGACTTTTGTTTTTAAGAAGTTCCTATCTTTTAGGGAAGTCACATGGTCAGGATACTGGATCTCGTATCCGTCAGTGTCCGGTTGCAAAAGCGGCAGATCTGAATGGTTTACCCGCAACGTCAGATGGCTGATAGCGGGGCCGTCCTTCATTGCGGCATCATTCACTCGGACCGACGGTAGGTTTTATTTCCTGTAATTAACGTTACTGGTTGATGGTGCTGGTTGATTGTAATGTTGATTAGTGTTCCGCATTTCATATCTTCTTGTTTGTTTTCGGTCGTAATGTTAAAGTTACCGTTGCAAGCTAGCAAACGTTAACGTTCCGTTGGTGCTTCCGTTGTCTTCTTTGTGTTCATATTTCAGGAAATAATTAATGGATTTTACCGGTCTTGGTCTCAAAAATATCCTCTCCATTTTATATTCTTTGTTTCAGGAGTTGAAATTGTAAATTGAATATTTTTCTCTCTCTCTCTCTCTCTATCTTGGTCTCTCTCTCTGTCTTTCTCTATCTGTCTCTCTCTCTCTGTCTCTCTTTCTCTATCAGTCTCTCTCTGTCTCTCTGTCTCTCTCTCCCTCTCTCCATTTGTCAATTGAAATTCAAATGGGCTTTATTAGTATTTAAGTTTTGAAAACAATGTTGCCAAAGCATCAACATCTGTTTGTTTGGCAAATATTAAAACAATAGTTTTTAAACAACATGAAGAAGAAACAATATAAAAACATGGAAGAATGTAACATTAGATAATAAAAATATGCTCTAATCTCTCTGTGATGTCCCAACTGATCTGTTAACCTGGTGTACTGGATCAACATCCTCCTGTGGAGCCCCTGTAGAGTTTAGGGGGGAACCCCTAAATTTGGTTCATGTTCACACGTTAACAGTTACTGATAAATGTGTCAAGCAAAAACAAATCTTATTTTAATTTTTTCAATTCAATTCAATTTTATTTATAGTATCAAATCATAACAGAGTTATCTCGAGACACTTTACAGATAGAGTAGGTCTAGACCACACTCTATAATTTCCAAAGCCCCAACAATTACAGTAATTCCCTCAATAGCAAGCATTAGCAGTGGCTGTTGCGACATTGGCAAGGAAAACTCCCTTTTAGGAAGAAACCTCGGACAGACCCAGGCTCTTGGTAGGCGGTGTCTGACGGGGCTGGTTGGGGGTGTGATGAACAGTGGCACATAATAGTCACATTAAAGATAATGGAACAGTGACTTCGAGGTAGTCATGGAAGTTCATGTCATAGCAGGGCACATCGTGTCATACAGAGTAGTGCAGTCTCCTATACCGGATCCTGACTACTCGGGCATTGCGGGCACTGCAGAGCACGGGTGGATGCAGCGGACGCAGCAGGATGCAGCAGGACGCAGCAGGACGCAGCAGGACGCGGCCGGGCATTGCAGGGGTAAACTCCCCAGAGCTAGGTTAGTAACAAGCAGTTCTGGGACAGGATGCATACAAAAGGAAAAGGAAAAATGAAAACATTGATGAGAGGCTGTACTGGCCTGCCTCCCTCTACTCTCACTATATTACTGATTATATGATAAAAAAATCTGATGACTACGAAGAGAAACAGGTGGGCCGGGTTAGGCGGACGCTGCCACTCCTCACTCCTTAACTATAAGCTTTATCAAAGAGGAGGGTTTTCAGTTTACTCTTAAATGTGGTGACGGTGTCTGCCCCCCGAACCCAGACTGGAAGCTGGTTCCACAGGAGCGGAGCCTGGTAGCTGAAGGCTCTGGCTCCCAGTCTACTTTTAGAGACTCTAGGAACCACAAGTAGCTCTGCATTCTGGGAGCGCAGTGCTAGTCTAGTGGGACAATAAGGTACTAAGAGCTGTTCTAGATAGGATGGTGCTTGACCATTTAGGGCTTTGTAGGTCAGGAGAAGGACTTTAAAGTCAATCCTGAATTTTACAGGAAGCCAATGTAGCGAAGCTAATACGGGACAAATATGATCTCTTTTCTTAGTTCTTGTGAGAACACGCGCTGCAGCATTCTGGATCAGCTGGAGAGTCTTAAGGGACTTATTTGAGCAACCTGACAGTAGGGAATTACAATAGTCCAGCCTGGAAGTAACAAATGCATGGACTAGTTTTTCAGCATCGTTTTGAGACAGGATATTCCTAATTTTGGCAGTGTTACGAAGATGAAAAAAGGCTGTTCTCGATGTTTGTTTTAGATGGGCGTTAAAGGATATATCCTGATAAAAAATAACTCCTAGATTTCTGACAGTAGTGCTGGTGGCCAGGGCAATACCATCCAGAGTAGCTATATCTTTAGATAATGAAGTTCGGAGGTGTTTAGGGCCCAGCACAATAACTTCAGTTTTGTTAGAGTTTAACATCAGAAAATTGTAGGTCATCCAGGATTTTATATCTTTAATGCATGCTTGAAGGTTTGCTAACTGACTGGTTTCGTCTGGTTTGATTGACAAGTATAATTGGGTGTCATCCACATAACAGTGATAGTTAATTGAGTGTTTCCTAATAATATTACCAAGAGGAAGCATATATAAGGAGAATAGAATTAGTCCCAGCACTGAGCCTTGTGGAACGCCATGGTTAACTTTTGCGTACTTGGAGGATTTATCATTAACATTAACAAATTGAGATCAATCTGAGAAATAGGACTTAAACCAGCTTAGTGCGATTCCTTTAATGCCGACTAAGTGTTCCAATCTCTGTAACAGGATGGTATGGTCAATAGTGTCAAATGCAGCACTAAGATCTAGGAAAACAAGTATGGTGACAAGTCCTTTGTCTGCAGCAGTTAGAACATCATTATTAATTTTCACCAGTGCCGGAGTTGTTATGACTTTAAGAGTCATAACCACCAGAACCAATGTGTAAATGTATAATTCTACGTGTTGACACATCTACAGATCTGTGAGGGTGGAAGAGACAAAAATGAACTGATGAAAATGGAATAATGGAAATGCATATGAAGTCAAAAATGTAGTAATAAATGATTTGATGAACTTGATTGACATCCCAGTGAGCCATTGACTTAAAGCAACACCACAGCACTTTTCCTCTTTTGTGTGTGAATTGTATTTCATTCAAACTACAGATCTGCTACTGGGAAACTTGCATAATTGATGCATTGATGCATAACGATTTTGGAAAACATTTTAAGATACAAAATAATCTTTTGGTGTAGAAATGTCATGTTGACATGATTTAACTGAAGTGCTATGTGTGTTATGGTTACATGATTAAAATTGTAGTTTGAGTCCCAACATGGCCGCTGTATGAAAGCTGTGGTGATTAAAATGGAGGCCTATCTCTTTCATCAAGAGGCGTTTGAGACGACTAAGACTGTGTAGGCGGCGTCTAACATCCTGGTTTCCCCTGATCAGACAGGTTGGTCGTGTTAGCTGTGTCTCTGTAACTAATCATAGTCTCAACTATTGTTTTCGCTCAGCTTCAGACTGAGCTCAACAGAGAGGAAAGAATGTATACTGCCATCCTGACAAACAAGGATTAATGTTTAAATCTGATTAAATCAGGGCTCTTCAACATTTTTTAGCCACTCCTTAATTGAAAGAGAGACGGGGCAGGGTCCCCTACTACATACAGTGCCTTGCGAAAGTATTCGGCCCCCTTGAACTTTTCGACCTTTTGCCACATTTCAGGCTTCAAACATAAAGATATAAAACTGTAATTTTTTGTGAAGAATCAACATCAAGTGGGACACAATCATGAAGTGGAACGAAATTTATTGGATATTTCAAACCTTTTAAACAAATAAAAAACTGAAATATTGGGCGTGCAAAATTATTCAGCCCCCTTAAGTTAATACTTTGTAGCGCCACCTTTTGCTGCGATTACAGCTGTAAGTCGCTTGGGGTATGTCTCTATCAGTTTTGCACATCGAGAGACTGACATTTTTGCCCATTCCTCCTTGCAAAACAGCTCGAGCTCAGTGAGGTTGGATGGAGAGCGTTTGTGAACAGCAGTTTTCAGTTCTTTCCACAGATTCTCGATTGGATTCAGGTCTGG
Source organism: Perca fluviatilis (assembly GCF_010015445.1). NCBI lineage: Eukaryota > Metazoa > Chordata > Actinopteri > Perciformes > Percidae > Perca > Perca fluviatilis. The sequence goes on along the minus strand of NC_053121.1, from coordinate 39,792,966 downwards.
ACTTTGACTTGGCCATTCTAACACCTGGATATGTTTATTTGTGAACCATTCCATTGTAGATTTTGCTTTATGTTTTGGATCATTGTCTTGTTGGAAGACAAATCTCCGCCCCAGTCCCAGGGGTCTTTTGCAGACTCCATCAGGTTTTCTTCCAGAATGGTCCTGTATTTGGCTCCATCCATCTATTTTAACCATCTTCCCTGTCCCTGCTGAAGAAAAGCAGGCCCAAACCATGATGCTGCCACCACCATGTTTGACAGTGGGGATGGTGTGTTCAGGGTGATGAGCTGTGTTGGTTTTACGCCAAACATAACGTTTTGCATTGTTGCCAAAAAGTTCGATTTTGGTTTCATCTGACCACAGCACCTTCTTCCACATGTTTGGTGTGTCTCCCAGGTGGCTTTTGGCAAACTTTAAACGACACTTTTTATGGATATCTTTAAGAAATGGCTTTCTTCTTGCCACTCTTCCATAAAGGCCAGATTTGTGCAGTATACGACTGATTGTTGTCCTATGGACAGAGTCTCCCACCTCAGCTGTAGATCTCTGCAGTTCATCCAGAGTGATCATGGGCCTCTTGGCTGCATCTCTGATCAGTCTTCTCATTGTATGAGCTGAAAGTTTAGAGGGACGGGCGGCCGGGTCTTTGTAGATTTGTAGTGGTCTGATACTCCTTCCATTTCAATATTATCGCTTGCACAGTGCTCCTTGGGATGTTTAAAGCTGCGAAATCTTTTTGTATCCAAATCCGGCTTTAAACTTCTCCACAACAGTATCTCGGACCTGCCTGGTGTGTTCCTTGTTCTTCATGATGCTCTCGCGCTTTACACGGACCTCTGAGACTATCACAGAGCAGGTGCGTATTTACACGAGACTTGATTACACACAGCTGGATTCTATTTATCATCATTAGTCATTTAGGTCAACATTGGATTATTCAGAGATCCTCACTGAACTTCTGGAGAGAGTTTGCTGCACTGAAAGTAAAGGGGGAGGCTAATAATTTTGCACGCCCACTTTTTCAGTTTTTTATTTGTTAAAAAAGTTTGAAATAGCCAATGAATTTCGTTCCACTTCATAATTGGGACCCACTTGTTGTTGATTCTTCACAAAAAATTACAGTTTTATATCTTTATGTTTGAGGCCTGAAATGTGGCAAAAGGTCGAAACGTTCAAGGGGGCCGAATACTTTCGCAAGGCACTGTATATTATATCAAATGAAGTTGCATATTAAACTGGGCCTACACATGTAGGGCGGCCTAAAGCCTTTATACATACCTTTTTTAATGCATATAATACTAACCCATTTAAATACTAACTGTAATCATGTTTTAATGCTAAACATACAACATGGATCTGTGGATGGCTACCTTACCTATGGGCCACTTATTCTAACTTTAATGTTGGTTTTCTTCACAAATAGGCTGATTTATATTTGCTAATAATATGCTAAAATCATGTTATGACATTTAAATAAAAATAGAAAACTAACAATACTTTGGTGGCCCCCTGCTGAAGATCTCTGGATGACATCATGGTTTAACTATAAATCATGTGTCATTAAAACTCTCTTTAAACGTCAGTTTAAGGTTTGGCAGGTTTGCACTGTAGAAAAATAAACATCAAAGAGGAAAGTAGCTGAAATAGAAAAGTGATTTAATATCATGAAGCTTCTTTCCAGACTTACTACCTCCTCTGCCCCCCCATACTTTACTTGAGTCTTTTCTTTTCATGCCACTTTCTACTTCTACTCCGCTACATTTCAGAGAAAATATTGTACTTTTAATCCACTACATTCCTCTGTTCCAGCTTTAGTTACTAGTTACTTTAGTTACTCCACTACATTCATCTGTTCCAGCTTTAGTTACTAGTTACCATGGTTACTCCACTACATTCCTCTGTTACAGCTTTAGTTACTAGTTACTTTAGTTACTCCACTACATTCATCTGTTACAGCTTTAGTTACTAGTTACTTTAGTTACTCCACTATGTTCATCTGTTACAGCTTTAGTTACTAGTTACTTTAGTTACTCCACTACATTAATCTGTTAAAGCTTTAGTTACTAGTTACTTTAGTTACTCCACTACATTAATCTGTTAGAGCTTTAGTTACTAGTTACTTTACACATTAAGATTCCTGCACACAGAACACATGTAGTTTATAAAATCTGATGTTTGATTCTAAAGTAAACTAGCCAACAATATAACGGCTACAAGTCCAGCTGAGATGATTAGACCATTAAACACACAACTGGTTGGATCCTTTACACTTTCTACAATGTTTTAATACTTTAACTACATTTTCACTGCAGGACTTTTACTGTAACAGAGTATTTTTACAGTGTGGTATTAGTACTTTTACTACAGTAATCTGAATACTTCCTCCAGCGCTGCCTGTCAGGAGTAAAGCTTCAGTAAATAATGCTCCAAAAAGTTAAGCTAATTTTCGGCACGACAAAAACTGGCATAGCCATTTTTAACAGGGTCCCTTGACCTCTGACCCCCAGATAAATGAATATAAATGTGTTACCAACGAGTCTACGCTTTACAGACACCACCTCTTTATAATAATCACATGCAGTTTTTCTCATGCAGTGTTATTTCACCTATTCTGACACATATTTGAAACATTCAGCCTCGACAAAACGTAGCAAAAGGTTTATTTAACATTTTTATTCGGTGCATTGAACACCCTGCTGTCCTACCTGAAGAACACAAACTATCCCAGCCTATCACAGCTCAGCTCCACCCAGGCTACACCATCTTTGCCCATATTAGGATTTCCTGGCTCCAGTAACTGCCAGAGACAAACTGCAGGTTTGAACTTGTCTCTTCAGAAATCTCTGGATGTTTTCATTCAGTCTGTAGTTGAGGGTTAAAAGACTGCTCTGCTGTCCACCAATCCAAACCAACACACATTTACACTTTGATACAATGAAGTTTGTGACACACACCTGCCAATCAAAAACACCTCTCTGAGGAGTACAACACAGGCCCTGCTTCCTCAACATGGATTCTCCTAACTTTGTCTCCAGGTAAAGACTACAAACAGCTGTGGGCGTGTAGTTTGGTGCTGTCAGAGAGTCAACAGCTTATCAAGTTTCAGTCAGAGAGTAAAAAGTATTCAGGCTGTCGGAGTAGAAAGGCACTCCCTCATTCCTCAGAAATGAAGGGATTCAAATCTAACTTGTTTCCTGTTGATTAAATCTGACTTCACTGAACTTATAAAGGCTCATTTTGAAGAAAAAGTCACAAATCACAGAATAATTAGTAAATTAATTAGTGAATATTCAGATCTACAAACAGTAAACACCAGTGTTGACGTATATTATAAATCCCCCAAATATAAGGAGTGACAGCAGAGTTTGTTCATCAAAGGTGTTTAATGTTACCTGTCAGACTGCTCACCTGTTAAAGTCACGTCCAGGTGAGGTCAGAGAGACGTCCTCCTCCGTCTGCAGACACTGACAGACGCTGCTGCTGTCTGTCTTCATCACTTCCTCACACCTTTACATCCAAACCTAGAAATGTCAGTATGACGTCAGAGCAGTGTAGGCGTGGCCTTGCACTGTAGGTGATGTGGTGTAGGCGTGGCCTTTCAGGACCCATTCCCGACTAACCAGGAAATAAACATTCTTATAGCTTTGCGTCTATTTTACATTCATTTGTCGGTGTCTTGTGAAACTTGACGGTAGAAACGAGTTGCTGAGCATTAATTCTGGTCCCGACAGACATTCATGCAAACACTAGCCGTTGTCGTTGCGAAATATCATCCGTTGTCTGGCGACTGTGTCTCGATCTTACTGCCAGCCACGGAGACACCCAGATCGACGATATTGATGTGATTTACATTGGTAAACAATCACCCAATGTTATAATAAATGTTTAAAATGTAAGTAAACTGGGATATGATATATATATATGATATATAGGAAAAATACATGTCTTAATGTAAGTAATTAGCTGGGGAAGTTTCATGTTAATCTGTTATTTATTTTTACCCTATCACATAATGTCATGCAAAATGTGTGGGAATTTGTAATCTTTAAAGGCTGTTTTCTCATACTACTAGAGTCAGAAAACTCAACTGCAGTAGCACTTACACATACATGTCCGTTTAAGCATTATTCACACAAATTACGACACATACTGTATGAACAGGGAAAAAAAAATAAAACGAAAAAATGCTGGGATCTAGCTGGGATTCGAACCTTGGATGTCATGGACAAAAAAATTGACAGACTAACTTACACATCATCTATAACACTACACTACACAACGCTGAAATGGTTTTGTGATTTCTATCTATATATTGGACTCTTAGTGTAAATTAACACAGGTTAACATATGAGACAAATATACGCCCATGTTAACTGGTGATATCACAATTTAACATGGGCCAATGCAAACCTAGAAACTGTAAAGTATAGTTCATATTTGCCTCACATACCGAAAACTAACTGATGTACAACAAACTGGCCTGACACTTAACACTTTATTTATGAAACACGTCAGTCATGCGTCAACTAATTTAATTTAATTCGACCCAGAATCGCACTTTTTGTCTTATGGTAGCCTATACACTATTGTTATGACCATATGGCCATTGAATGTTTTGTAGCAAGGTACTGATCCTCGTTTTCTCTCGGGCAACTTAGTGTTATCTTAGTCTCAGTTAAGTTATGAAGTGAGTTGCAGCAAAAGTCTAGTGATCTGCAGTGAAGAACATATGAAGCTTATTTTCTCACAGTTTGACTTTTATTTATCCCACACATAATTTGTTGGCCTACTTTGACGACACAAAATGGTCATTATGGTATATGATTACAAAGCTTTGATGTACTCAAGAGTGTTTGATAACATTCATGTTTCTGTTTCAGATTCCTAATATGGGTCATATGAAATTAAACTCAACTAATCAGTTGACTTGCGGCCCAGGTTGAAGAGACTGTTTGTGCTGAGATAGGCCTACACATTAATAACAATGATAAATGATCACGTTTGCGCATGACTGACGTACGTTTAATTTTTACCCCCAAAACGGAATAAAGTGTTAATGAGTACAGGCATAATGAATATTATATAAAAAATGTGGTTGCGAAGAGGCTGTAGCTTAACATAACACATCTACGTAGCCTACAGAAATATATTTGCATTGCTATAATATGCCTACAGATGTAGGCTATCACAACTTAATCTGAGCGGATCGCACATTTTGCCACAGCGGAACTGTTTCCACGCTGCGTTCAGCTGGGTGTAAAACCTCATATGTTTCTTAATGTTTTACTGACAGGCTGTATTGAAATATAAACAGATGTCTTTTCTTGTCACTTAATCCATTTTGTACTGTTATTGAATGAACTTGTAATGCCGTTGCAAAACGAAGACTGACAACGTAGGTGGCTATATCGATTTTAAATACTGCAAACGTCAATAAATTGTTCAAATGTTCATGTTGTCATTCTTATTTGTGTCATAATCCTGTTTAAATAAACCTAATTACAAACACATTAAACAGTCTGAGATGTTTGTTGACACCGCAGATCGAACACAGAGTGAAGACCGCTGAAATTAGCAAAACAGAGCGCAGTGCGCCCAGATTAACTTGTGTCACAATTACCATCGGTCATATACGCTATTAGATCTTTGTAGGTCTAAATGAAACTATATGAGATATCTCATATAGTTTCATTTAGACCTACAAAAATCTAATATGTAACATGGGCAACACAACTTATCTCTCTCTTATTCCCGCATTCACTGGCTCTGTTCAGCTGTTCCTACGAAAGTTTGAACAATTGTGAATGGTTTGGTTCATGTGACAACATAATAACTTAAGACTTTGAACATGAATTAATTAAAGGCAAAAAGCGTAATGAAAAACTATTATTTCTGGACAGTACTATATTACTCTATAATTTCTTAAGATTGATCTATACACACTTTCATCCAAATAAAACACAAGTGTAACTGATTTTGATAATTGAAGTGGATGCACAGCTGTAGCAACTACAATCAGGGGTGAGGGGTAAACTATAAAGATCTGAGTTGCATGTCAGTATTTTGTGGGTTTTTGAGTAGGTTGGATAGATAGACGACAGTGAGCAAAAATAAGTAGTCAAGAGAGTGATAGTGTGTGACTGAGTGTTTAGTGTAAGAGTGGTAGTCTTGGGAGTGATAGTGTGTGAGTAATTGAAGTGTGTTTGTGAGAAAGGCTGGTCTTGTAGGTTTGTTGTGCGTGTTTGTCTCTGTGTATTGTCTTGTATTTGCTTGTTTGTGTGTTAGTGAAGAGTTTAGGGTGAGCAGGAGGTAGGTCAGACAGGTGGAGGGAGGTCAGACAGGTGGAGGTAGGTCAGACAGGTGGAGGGAGGTCAGACAGGTGGAGGTAGGGCCACAAAGATGGATCCGAAAATTGTTCAATAGGTGCTGGATCTCAAACTCCATAACAAGTATCCTGAAGGATTAACCAGCAAGGAGAAGTAGGTCATCAAGAGAAGAGCTTAAACCTTCAGGATAAAGGGTGAGGAAACATGCATTATGCACTGCAGAACTTCATGATAATCTGTTATGCTACAACTCCAAGTAAATCTAATATTATGACATTTAAACACCAGATGGAGACCTGTACTATATATGCAGGCGAAAAAGAAACCAGTCACAGCACCTGGCCAAGGTTGTACTAACTGCAGAAGAGGCCAATTCCATTTTTTAGGAGTTTCATTGTAGCAAGATTGGTGGACACTGTGGAGTAGAGAAAACCCACAGTGCTATAATCACCCGCTACTACTGGCCTGGAATGGAGGAGGACGTTCGCAAGTGGGTGAGTTGGTATCCTCAAAATGTCGAGGTGGAATGCACACTCAACAACTGTATCGTGTACTTTACACTTAATTATTAGTGATAGTTTTCTGCCTACGCACATTCCTGTCATACAGCACCGGGGATTGTACTGTTTATTAAATTACAAATGTACAAGGCCTGTCTGTGGATGTAACCTTAAAATGTTTTCAATGATCATCATCATTCTTAAATATGTGTGTATTTTAGGTTCCTCAGTGTCATCAGTGCCAGTTAAAGAGGGCACATATTAAAGTAAAGGCCCAATCCAATCCAATAGAGGTAAAGGAAATTATGCTATACACTCACTTTTTAAAACCTTATTGATATCCTTCTCATTTCTTCATTTTATAATTTTTCTCATGTTTCACAGCCTCTGGAACTTGTTGGGATTGATTTGATGGGTAAACTTACACTAATAGATGGTGGTAATCAGTACATATGTGTCATGGTTGATTATTTCACCAAATGGGCAGAAGCCTACCCACTCAAAAGCAAAACTGCAGTCGAGGTGTCAAATTGTATTGTTGCTTTCTTTTACAATTTGGTGCACCAGCTAGACTGCTTACAGATCAGGGCTCAGAGTTTTGCAACAAGGTACAGTAACAATGCTTTATGTGTCCCCCAGTATGTAATAACACTTAGTGCTGTGCTGACTTCATGTGTGTCCAACTAATCATTTTCAAGGTCAACTATGGGTTGTGCCAGAAGCTGGGCATCAAAAGAAGCCTCTGCTCCCCTTACCATCCACAGACTAATGGCCTTGTGGAAAAATTGAATGGCACAATACAGAGGTTTCCCTTTCTTTCTTTTTTTTAATACCTGAACGCATTTGTGCTGTCAAACATGTTTTAGCAGTTCCTAGCAGAGCATCTTTATTGTAAAATTGAACCCAAATTCTCTTCTACCTTCTCATGCTTGAATTTGAATTCTGCATTTTCAGGTCTCTGAACAAAATGGCAGCTGACCACCCCCAAGATTGGGACCAGTATTTGCAGGCCACAATGTTTGCACTTCGGACGAAGAAACCGCTCACCACGAAGTATAGCCCATACTTTTTGATGTTTGAGAGGGAGGCGAGGTACCCCTCAGAGGTGGATGAAGAATATGAAGTAAGATTCTCTAATGTTCCTCTTTTTAAACATATATCTATATGTCTACATCTGTATATCTACCCTCTACTTTCTGTGATTTGTGGCAGGTCACACATGACAAAGTACACAGGCTGCTCGGTATGGAGGAGACCTCAGAAGGCATACGCAACCAAGACTCAGCATATGAAGAAGTAAAGCACAATGTAAAAAAAAAAAAAGCCAAGACAAGGTTCGAAAAAGGAAACAGGAGAGAGGACAGGAGGACCACTTTAAAGTTGGGGATTTAGTTCTCCTGAGAAATATGAAACCGGAGCTAAGGAAAGGGGGCAAGCAAGAATCAAATATGCTGGGGCCCTTCAAAATTGCTAAACTGCAGGGAAAGATTGCTGACCTTGTGACATTTAAGGGAAAAAAATGGTTTGCAGCAACATAGACCTTTTGGCACCTTATGTCCTCCCAGAGGAGAGGATTCCTGCAAAACTAACAAAATTGGATCCTTCAACCATGGCTGGCCCATCACAACATGCACACATACACAGCACACAAACATGCACTTCACAACATGCACACATACACAGCACACAAACATGCACTTCACAACATGCACACATACACAGCACACAAACCGCTGAAGGAACATCCATTTCCATAAACATTCCAGAAGCTCCAAAAAATGCAGAAATGTGTGCGTAAACCTCTACAATGTACACCCTAAATTATGAATTTCAGAAGTAACTGATTGTCATTGATATTTTACAGTAATCAGAGACCTATGGGCAGGAGGTTGTAAAGAGACCTTGTGGTCAAAGGCTGGGCCATACAAAGTTTATTCTGAAAATATGATGGACCTGGCACCAGGAAAGCAGTTGGAGTCAGAGGTACTTTGTTGTTGCCTGATAAATCTCTTTAAGTAGTAAAAAACTGTGGATCACAGTTCAGTCTTATACTTATAGGTTGTGAATGCATACCTATGCATTGTGGGCCGTACAACGGGGGCAAGAATTATTGACGCCCATACAATGACTGAGGTCTGGCAGGGCTCCTAAAAATGTTTTAGAAGGGTAAGTAGGATGTTTTACCTCTTCAGTATATTAATATCTGAAATGGAGATGTGAGTATAATGTGTTTGTTCTTAGCTTGACCTTCTGAAACATGATGTGGCTGCTGGAGCCGTTTGCCACCAGGGACACTGGACGCACATCTTAAATGTTAACAGATTCAGATAAAAACTATGACAACAGCTGGTGTACAAGAGGTTGCTATAATTTGTAACTACATTTCCATAGATCATGTATCTCAAGGAGAAGAGGTGCTTGTACTTGGACCCATTTGGGGACACGCAACAACAAATGGATCATTGCAGGGATGTGACAAGGTGGGTAAAGTACCAGCTTTAATAATCAGGAGCCGGTTGCACCAACAGGGCTTACGCCTGGTCTTAAGGTAAGTAGGTCTTAACTCAGCATTCTAAGTCCGACCTAAAAGTTACGACAGTTGCACCGTCCAGGCTTAAGTCCTCTTCTCGCTAAAACCGGGCGTAAATCCTTACGCCAGTAGTAGGCGAAATTCGAATAAATGGCGCTAATACGTTAATGCGTTATCCGATAGATAATGTTTCTATAGTAACCACTTCGTAACCACATAACTAAAGACAGTATAGACATGGCGCGCCTTATACACAGACTTTACAATGAGCGGGCTTTTAGACGGGAGAGAGTCATTAGGGACAGAAGCAATCCATTGGACATATACAATGATGAGGAGCTGATAGAGAGGTTTCGATTCTGTCGGAGGGATATATATGAACTTGTTGAAGAGCTGTCACCCGACTTACAGTATGTATCGAACCACAACAAAGCATTGAAACCAGCATTACAGCTGTTAATAGCGCACATTTTTATGCAAATCATGCGTTTCAAAACACTGTTGGAGATATGATTAATGTCCACAAATCCACCGCATGTCGGGCCATCCGCAGAGTGTCACTGGCACTGAGCCGTCGCCTTCCGCGATCTGCTCACCTCCCCACTGAGGCCGAGTCTGCGGTGATGAAACACCGATTCCGCCGGGCCTCTGGCATTCCTGGTATTGTGGGCTACATCGATGGGACTCACGTCCGGATCCAGGCACCATCTGAGCATGAGTATCTGTTTGTCAACCGCAAGGGATACCATTCAATCAATGTGCAGATTGCTTGTGACGCCAATTATAAAATCTTTAATTTGGTGGCGAGATGGCCTGGATCTACCCATGATGCACGCATCCTCCGGGAGAGTGCGTTATACCAGGATTTCGAGGCTGGAAGAGTAAACGGGCTGCTTCTCGGCGACAGTGGATACCCACTGAAACACTGGCTGATGACGCCTATAATTGCTCCGAGGACTGAGCAAGAACGACGGTATAACACCATCCACACCACCACTAGGTCACTTCGAGCGGTGCATCGGAGTCCCTGCGCGCAGGTAAATTCCTTTCCGCAGTGTCTGTTCCCCTATCCATGGTGATGATGTAGTGCGGTCACTAGATCACTGAAAACTATATACATGGGCGGCTAGCAGTTGCTTCATATTTGTTAAAATATTATATTAGATTATGAAAAGTGAACAGTGAATTAAAGTGAATTTCGTTTTAGATAAATTGTATCTTAATTTCAATAAATTTTTCATAAACCAATTGCCTGTATTTAATAAATAAGAAGCAAATATAACAGACAATCATGGAGGCGCCCGCGCGGTCACTTGCATGGACGTGAACTGGAGCGCATCTCATCCTAACTTAACGAAACTCAGTGTATGCCTCACACAGACATGAGAAATACATCAAATACACAAAGCTTGAAATGCCTTTAAACGAAATAATTCAAAACGAAAAGACAGGCTACTCTCTGATTATGTAATCCATTATGTGCATTTCTCTCTATATGCGCGTTCACTACGAATATGGTGATCGTCAAAAAAATTTAATATTAAATATTTAGTGGCCAAGTTTTGCTCATTTATTAATAGTAAAAAAGTGACACATTTAGGTTTTACAGTAATCATAACTATTTTTTCTAGGTTTCATTGTCTTCATGGAGAGATGCGGATGCACCCTGAGCAAGTCTGCACCGTAATAGCAGCGTGCACTGTCCTCCACAACATCTGTGTCACCAAGAGGATCCCTCTTCCTAGGCAACACCATCAGCCGGTACCGGAGGAAGGTATCAGACCCTGTGGACCATGCAGGGCATGAAGATGTCGTGTTCGACTAGTCCGCATTAACGCATTATTAATGCTTTATAAATGTTAAAAATAATTCTGCCAATTATCTGCAGGTTGTAAACCATACAAATAAGCCCCCCAAAGAAAGTCCAGTAGGTCTATAATAAACTTTTTTTTATTGTCATTGATTCATTGTACACAATTTGCCATTAGGCTTATTTACAGAATTACAAAGACCGCCCATCCTCTTCAGAAATAGGCGAAGATGACCTGTTTATCTGTTGTTGGAGCAACTGTATTTCTAACAATATTTTTTGTTTTCAAGTTCCAACTTTTCCTGCTCAGTCTGTAATTTTTTTGTTTCAGTCTCCACTCTAACAATTTCCTTCTCAAGAAGTGTCTGCTGAAGATTATCCAGCCTCCTCATCCATTTCACCAGCGGTGCACCGCTGCTGTGTTCGTGAGAACTTTGTGGAGTGACTGGGTACTCCATCAAGTCTAAAAATACAGATAATCTGTCATAGGTCTGTTGTTATAAGACAATTACTAAAACTGTTATTCTAGGCTACTCTAATATATAGGCTACACACCTTCACAAATCACACTCTCGATTGAGTGATCGACATCCATCTCTGGAGAGACAGCAGTTTCTTCCATGTCGGTACCGCCACTTTCCGCACCGACCAAACCAATAAAAGCCGGGAATCCTCTCCAAAGATATCCACAATGATGGTACTGTACACGGAAGTTTTGGGGGGGAGGACCCCGCCCGGTCGGTGGTGTTTTTTGCAGACAAATCTTTTTCTGCTTTGCTCAGGAGGTCTTTCCACTTCTTTCTTACATCGCTTTCTGTCGAGAAAAAGCCGGAGTCAGAGCAATCGTTCATGGCCTCTGTTATCTGTCTCCATGTTGTTTGTTTTTCTTGTTTGTTATTGTATTTGATTGCTTGGCAGTCAGTGTGTGTCTGTGCTGACTGTACAGCTCTATTAACTTTCGTATCTCAATGTCGGTGAAATTTTCCTTTCTTTTTCTTTGCTCCTCCATTGATACGACTAACGTTACAAGTTAACAAAACAGCGGAAGATAGTTTACAGCGTAACCTAGCAACGCACGCTGCTGGTCAGCAACACATGAACGCGCAACGCTAAGACCATGCGTAGTTAAGCCTAGGCTTAAGTTTGGTTGGTGCAACCGACGTTAGGTCAACTCTAAAGACTGGTCTTAACTAAGACCTACTTAGCAGTTAGGACCAGGCTTAGTAAAGCGCTGTTGGTGCAACCGGCTCCAGGTTCTCACTTTGGATAATATTGAGGGAGGAACAAAGCACTTGTGATTGTTTACCTAGGCTAACATTAGCTTGTCCCAGTGTAGTCATTTTAACATTTAAGTCACTTTGGATTTAAACGATCTTACACGGCTTAAGTTAAAACTGGAAAACTAATCATTCCATTTTCTATGTAGAGCCCTGGTCCGTAAACATTATCCGGCTATCGTGAAATGGACATGCTCCACTGTTGCCCATCCGGGTTAGGGTTACTAACCCTAACTCTCAGAATAACAAAGTTATTGAACATTTGTAGTGTTTCTCTTTCAGATTGAGTGCACCACCTGCAGTAAATGGTACCACAGTGTGTGTGTGTTGGGCATCCCTCCACAGAGGGAGATTATTTTTGTAAGGGCTGTATATTTTAAAATAATTTTTTCCATCATTGCAAGTAGGCTATGGACTGAGGAAATGTACATGTTCACAAAGATAAAAGATTAAAACAAAGATGTATATCGGCAAAAGGAGTAAACTTGTGGAATCTTTTTAGATGAGGAAGTAAAAATGTGTTACTTTACAAAGAATTAAAAACAAATACTAAAGTAGGATGATTAACAAATATGAAAGCAAGGCATGAATGGCAGTGTGTATATGAATGGGAATGTGTTTGGTTTATTTTGCACATGTGATGTATATCAATACAGAAATTAATAATACATTTTATTTAAATTGATAATATCCTGAGGGACCTAAAGAATAAAATAGAATGTTAAAAGGGGTTGGTGTAATAAGCAAATGCTTCAACCTACACCTTTTCAATCAGTATTTCTTATGAACAAGTTAAGATGACACTGCATGAACTAAGGTGTGTTGAACTAAGTTTGTTTTTGGGTGTTTTTTTTTTTTTTTTTTTTTTACCATTCATGTAATGTAAGTAATGTGTATTTATGTGATTGATTGAAATAAACTAAACTAAATTGTTGTGTTTCCTTCAGACACAGTATTGGGTCAAAGTATTTCCTTATGAAACACGACGTAGATCTTGCATTGCATAATGAGCTTGATTTGGCGCACCATGTTGACGTGTGGAAACTATGGTTTTGTTTTTTAACACCACAGCTGTTGTGTTGCCCATGTTATTAGACCTTTGTAGGTCTAAATGAAACTATATGAGATAGCGTATATGACCGATGGTAATTGTGACACAAGTTAATCTGGGCGCACTGCGCTCTGTTTTGCTAATTTCAGCGGTGTTCACTCTGTGTTCGAGCTGCGGCGTTAACAAACATCTCAGACTGTTTAATGTGTTTGTAATTAGGTTTATTTAAACAGGATTATGACACAAAAATGACAACATGAACATTTGAACGACTTATGTTGACGTTTGCAGTATTTCAAACAGGCTTCGATACAGCCACCTACATGATCATTCCTGCAGGGTTTCTCATGGCACGCCTACGTCGCATCTGGAGGATCACCAGTTAATTCAAAAACCAGTTAAACTGAAACACCGGCGGCGGTCTGAGCTGTAGTTCTGCCAGTCAGAAGCAGCTGGCAGCGTTCCAAAAGCTCTGTCAGTCAGCACTCTGATGGCAGCTGGAGACACTGACAGGACTCCAAAGAGTCCAAACTGCAGGAAGACTGAAGCCCCAAAAGAAACACAACAACAGGTTCATTATTAGATAATGGAGGAACAACAGTCTATAAACATTTCCGTTATATTTGTGTTGTGGCTTTTGCATTTCTCTTGAACCGTCTGGGCCACCGTTCAATCTGCATTAACTAACACGTGGTTTTAAATGGATATTTTCCATTAATTTAGACCACCCGTGCTGGTTAAGCTGCTTACCTTTATGGAGTAGTGGAAAATACAGTTTGAAAAACGACCTACAGGCACCAAATTGGAAACCTATGTTGTCCTGTAAGGGACAAAAAGTGTGAATTGCTGAACTTTCCCTGTAATACACATAACAACAATGACACCTGGTGGTCTACCCATGACCTTACATGTATGCTGATAGTTGGTGGCTGGAATCGTTCCTCCGGTCCATACTGGCTGTGATTCAGGGATTGATGCTAACTTTTTTCCTATGTAATTATTTATACTTTAAACTTTAAATTTATACTGGTCCATTCTGTGGAGAAATCAGGAAGCACACACACACACAGACACACACATACACACAGACACACGCACACACACACACACACACACACACACACACACACAAACACACACACACACACACACACACACACACACACACACACACACACACCACACACACACACACACACAGACACACGCACACACACACACAGACAATGCAATAACCTCCTATGCTTTTACAGTTTTTTACAATCACTTTGCTACTAATTTCAGAACCTTGATGTCATTTTTCAAAACTCTAGACACAAAACTCACAACCAATGATCAAAATACACATTTTTCAGAATCAGAATCAGAATCAGAATCACTTTATTCGCCAAATGCATCAGCAGACACACAGGAATTTGACATGGCAATCAGTAACACAGAGCTTAACAAACAGTATATGCACATATCTGCAGGGTCATGCTTAAAAACAATCAATAATAAATAGTCCAAGATAAAAATAATAAAATAATAACATTGGGGAGGGGAGGGAGGACCTGATCAGCTATTCAAAAGGGAAACCGCTCTAGGAAAAAAACTATTAAGGTGGCGTGAGGTCCTTGTCCTCATCGCCCTGTACCTTCTTCCTGAGGGAAGCAGCCTAAAAATATCACTTGCTGGATGGGACTGATCAGCAGCAATTTTAGCTGCCCTCTTCCTGACTCTGGCCTCATACAGGTCACTGATTGACAGCTGCCTCTGTCCAGTCAGCCTCTCTGCTGTGCGCACAATGCGCTGCAGTCTGTTCTTCGCCTGGGCCGATGCTGATGCAAACCATACAGAAATGGATGTTGACAGAAGGCTTTCCAAAGTGGCTCTGTGAAACCTAGACCGAACAGAGCTGGAAACGTTCAGTCTGGTTAGCTGTCTTAGAAAAAACATTCCACTGTGAGCCTTCTTAATAATGGAAGAACTGTTTTCCTCCCATTTCAGGTTGTTTGTGATAATAGTGCCTAAAAATTTAAATGACTCCACCTCCTTCACAACAGAGCTCTTGATGGTTAAGGGTGAAAGAGAGTAGGGAGATCTGCGGAAGTCTGTCACCATTTCCACTGTCTTTTGTTGGTTAAGCTCCAGATTGTTATCGTCACACCATCCAACCAAATGAGACACTTCCTTCCTATAAGCAGACTCGTCATTGTCCTTAATAAGGCCGACCAAGGTGGTATCATCTGCAAATTTAATCAACTTGATGGAACTGCTGTTGGAAGTGCAATCATTGGTGATAGCGAGTAGAGAAATGGTGACAGCACCGCACCCTTGAGGTGCTCCAATGTTGGTGTACTGGGGATCAGACATGTACTGGCCAAGCGCACCTGCTGTTGCCTATTGCTAAAAAATCCATTATCCAGCGACAGATAGAGGATTCCACCCCCATCAGTGACAGCTTCCACTGCAGCCGCTCTGGTAGGATGGTGTTGAAGGCGGCGCTGAAATCCACAAACAGCATCCTTACATAAGAGCCAGGAGTGTCGAGGTGGTCCAAGGCATAATGCAGGCCTAAGTTAACTGCATCATCCAACGAGCAGTTTGCCCTATAAGCAAACTGCAGTGGATCAAGATGGAGAGTTGTGATGGGTTTGAGATGAAACAAAACCAACCGCTCCAGACATTTCATTACTACTGATGTAAGGGCCACCGGTCTGTAGTCATTCAGGCCCACGGCACTGTTCCTCTTCGGTACTGGAATAATGGTTGATGACTTAAAACAAGCCGGAACCTTGCATGAGGCAATCGACTGATTAAAAATGTCTGTAAAAACAGGAGCAAGCTGACTAGCACAGTGCTTCAGGGTGGCAGGTGAGATCCCATCGGGGCCACCTGCTTTCCTTACATTCTGCCGGAGAAATAGCCGGTGCACGTCCATCTCCTCAATTTCAAAGGGAGTTTGATTTTGAGGAGTAGTGTTCTCCCCCTCCCAAAACTCTAACACTTTTTTCAATTGCTTGGATACAATACACATAAACCAAAGATCATCTGTTCATTTAACAAAGATCACCTGTTCAATATGACACAACTTAACATCAAAGCACTACTATTTCAAAAAGCAATTCACACATTACATTTCAGATAATTGTCTATTAATTTCATTACAATCATCTAACTATCAATCCATACAACTACTCAAAATGATAAGTAACTGTTGCATTATTCTTAATACATGGTTGTATGGAAACAGATAAACAATATTCCATGTTTAGATCATGAAAGTTTCAAGGTAACAAGATTCATTGTCACCAGTTAGCGTGGAGCATGAACCCATTAGAATACAGTATCTATGGATGTAATATTTCATCATCATTCTTTACTGTAATGTACTACTGTTTACCAGACACTGTTTCTATGGTCCCATGTACTACCTTTACTGTAATGTACTACTGTTTACCAGACACTGTTTCTATGGTCCCATGTACCAACTTTTCAGACTATTTACAGTATTGACAGTATTGCACTGTATGGATTCAGGCCCTTGGAATTGCTTGTCCAATTCTTTCAACTTGCTACTGATGATTCAGATATATAATTTACAGTCGTGAAAAAATTAGGACACCCATGCTAAAGTTGACTAAAAAGAGGAATAAAAAAATCATCTTTTGCAAATTGATCTTAATGCCTTAATTTAAAAAAATGAGGAAAAATCCAATCTTTAAGGACACCAATTTTCTTTGTGAATTAATAATGTATCGTAAATAAATAAATGTTCTTCCTTAAAATACAGGGGGCATAAATAAGTACACCCCTATGTGAAATTCCCATAAAGGCCGGCAGATTTTTATTTTTAAAGGCCAGTTATTTCATGGATCAGGATACTATGCATCCTGATAAAGTTCCCTTGGCCCCCCCACATCATCACATACCCTTCACCATACCCCCACATCATCACATACCCTTCACCATACCCCACATCATCACATACCCTTCACCATACCCCACATCATCACATACCCTTCACCATACCCCCGCATCACATACCCTTCACCATACCCCCATCATCACATACCCTTCACCATACCCCCCCATCACACATACCCTTCACCATACCCCCGTCATCACATACCCTTCACCATACCCCCATCATCACATACCCTTCACCATACCCCCCATCATCACATACCCTTCACCATACCCCCACATCATCACATACCCTTCACCATACCCCCCATCATCACATACCCTTCACCATCCACATCATCACATACCCTTCACCATACCCCCATCATCACATACCCTTCACCATACCCCCACATCATCACATACCCTTCACCATACCCCCCATCATCACATACCCTTCACCATACCCCACATCATCACATACCCTTCACCATACCCCATCATCATCACATACCCTTCACCATACCCCCCGTCATCACATACCCTTCACCATACCCCATCATCATCACATACCCTTCACCATACCCCCATCATCACATACCCTTCACCATACCCCCCATCATCACATACCCTTCACCATACCCCCCCATCATCACATACCCTTCACCATACCCCCACATCATCACATACCCTTCACCATACCTAGAGATTGGCATGGGGTACTTTCCATAAGATCATCTCTCAATGCAAATGAAACCATCTATTAGACTAACTGAAATAAAACCATGTCAATCTCTAGGTATGGTGAAGGGTATGTGATGATGTGAATTTTTAATTCCAAAGGCCAAGGGAACTTTATCAGGATGCATAGTATCCTGGATCCATGTAATAACTGGCCTTTAAAATAAACATCTGCCTGCCTCTATGGGAATTTAACATAGGGGTGGACTGACTTATACCCGCTGTATTGTAGGGAAGAACATTTATTTATTTCCAATACATTATTCATTCACAAAAAAAATTGGTGTCCATAAAGGTTGGATTTTTCCTCATTTGTCATTAAGGGAAAAAAAAGGCATTAAGGCATTCATTTTTTATTCCCTTTTTTTTAGTCAACTTTAGCATCTTGTGTCCTAATTGTTTTTCACATGACTGTATATATACTTTATTTATAGAGTACTGTATATATATATATATATATATATATATATATATATATATATATATATATGTGTGTGCGTGTTGTCGTTGCAAATGAGAATTTGTTACTTACCTGGATATATATATATATATATATATATATATACTTATACCACATTGGTCTGTAGTATTCTCTCTACTACTGCAGTACTTTTACAGGGATGTATTTACTTGTAGTACCATAATGAAACATGTATCATCTATTTTGTACTACAATATTTAATGATTGTATGAACGATGACCCAGTGAAACT
>NC_053121.1:39726631-39769131 GCF_010015445.1 Perca fluviatilis | reverse complement strand
CACTACAGTAACGTTAGTTGTGGAATGTAGTAAGGAGGCTGTTCAATGCTATTTCATTCACATTAAACATTGGATGAAGTTTGTCTTTTCTCAAATAGAAATGATACTGATTAATTAATAAATTAGTTACAAAAATGTTTGCTATGTTAGTGTAGTATAATGTAACATTACTTACCTTGTTTACCTATGTGCTCGCACTCACATATAAAAAAATGCATTGAGGATGGCGACACCAAGTCCTCCCAGAGTTGTGCCTTTTGTCATTAGTTTTGCTTTCAATAACTTGGTAAACAGTGGCAGTAAGCCAACAGCTACATGCAAGGTGTGTGGCACAAAGATAAACGATGCTGGATCAACAACGTCGGACTTCTGGCATCTCAAAATGCACCCAGATACAGTAGGTCAGTCACTAGCTAATGTGAAAGAGACGTTACATTTAGCACATACTGTATCATCACAGGTAACAAGCTAACCATCGCAACGTGTTGTGCTAATACTGGGAACAGGCAAAGTGTATCTTTATAGTTGTATCCATATGATGTGACATACTTAGGTTAATATTTCACCAGGTTGTTGTTAAATAGCAATATGGAAAGTATCAGTTCTCACATGTTTGCACCATGGTTGGTGTATTAACTTTCAATACAGATGTTTATCTCAAACTTTGAACACTGACACATTTAAAGCATGATGAGGTTGGGCTTTACACAGACAAACATGTATTCTTTTTTGCAGATACCAACATGTTGAAAAATACAGTTATGAAATTGAAACAGAGTTTTTAATTTGTGTTTCTTCAAATTGCATTACAGTAGACCCCATAAAATTATCCTACAACTGATGTTGATACTGTACTGTATGGATGGTAGCTACAATACATGCTTTAAATTCATAAGATTTAACAATACAGTGTTAGGGACAGATCAGATGGCCAGAGACTTGAGACTTGACTTGGACTCGAGCTCAAAGACTTGAGATTTGACTTGGACTTCCAAAAAATGACTTGTGAACATCTCTGACATGAAGGAATCTACAGACAGCAGCCAAAATGCAGCAACTTCAGGTACGGCAAAGAAAGGACAGTCACAGCTAAAAACTGGTGTTAACCAGACAGTGCCTCTCCCGGGCTGTCAGCTGTTCTCTCGGCAAATCAGTCTCCCTACAGCGGGAATGGAACGACCGAACGGCTGGCTGCAGCTTGTTAGCTAACATTAGCTTTCTAATTTCACCCACCCAACATGCTTTCATCATACACTGGTTAGCGAAATATTTGCCAAACCAAATTGTTACTCATCTGGTGATAGCGATGTGTTTTCCTACGATGTGAATTCAACATTAAGTTGTCAACTATTTTAGAGGCTGTGGCCATTGTTTACTTCATTAATGTGTTTACTGTGTTATTGGACTGAGGATGGGAGGAGGATTCGGTATTCGGTATTCGGCCGAAACCCAAAAATCTGGATTCGGTGCATCCCTAGTTTGAACTGATATTAGGGTTAGTATTGAAGAGTTATGGTTGTGTTTTGCTCAATATGATTTTAAGTGGCTGATCAGTGGGATTTGCTGCCATTAAATATATATCCTCTGTCCCAGACGAAACCTAATATTTATGTGAAGGACGCAAGATAATTTTATAAATATGACCGCGTGGTGTACCTATGGACCTAACTAGTATTTAGACATCTGATGTTAAAGATTTGTGTTGTTGTAGATTAAATGACAGAGAAAAGAAAAAGGGACATAATATCCTTTGTCAGTACACCAAAACGCCAAGTAAGTACAATAAGTCCTCATATCAAGACAATTTGGTAAGATTTTTATAAGAATGGGTGCTTAAGGAAATACTAACGTCACTATGTCACAGGCAAAGGACACAGAAAGAACTGAAGAACAGGGAGACCAGGGACAGCCAGGTGTAGAGTGTCAGGTAAGTGTTCTGAGCTTGGTTAATATTATATATCAAAGCTATTTTTTAGTTCTAGAGCAGTGGCTATAACCTGATACATTTATTTGTTACAAAAGCATTATATTTTTTTTAAGAAGCGCTGGAAGAAGTATTCAGATTACTGCAGTAAAAGTACTAATACCACACTGTATCAAAAAAAGTACAAAAGTCCTGAAGTGAAAATGTTACTTCAGTAAAAGTGTGTAAATATCGTTAGGAAAATGTAGTTAAACTACTAAAACATTGTAGAAAGTGTAAACAATCAAAACAGTTGTGTCTGTGTGTTTGTGAGAATGGATTATTTCCTCTCTGTTGAGCTCAGTCTGAAGCTGACAGGAAACAATAGTTGAGACTATGATTACTAACAGAGACACAGCTAACATGACCAACCTGTCTGATCAGGGGAAACCAGCATACCTGGGTCACAGGTTACATAGTCTCAGTCGTCTCTAACGCCTCTTGATGAAACAGATAGGCTTTCATTTTAATCACCACAGCTGTCGTACAGCGGCCATGTTGGGACTCAAACTGCAGATGACTTTCTGGAACCTCAGCAGGGAGACACAAATATGTACAAAACATCTGAGAGAAAAGACTTTAAGATTATTTTAGCTTTGTCTTCAGTTGAGATCAGGGATGTGCACAGACAGGAAAAATTAGGAATTGTAGGTTTTGGAGTTAGCCCAATACCTCTATACATAAAATAATAACTAATTCACAACGCTATGCACAGCACAGATACAGTACAATATACTGTGCATCTATTATTGATTGAGACATTAGTTTTGAATGAGTTATTAGCCTTCTCCAACTTCTGATGAAATACACCTGCAAAAAAATCCCAAACAAGAAGCAATGAAGATGCAGCAGGTCCTGTGTGGTTCCAGATTGCTTGTCTTTTTGTTTTATTAAACAACTCAAAATCATGTAACCATAACACACATATGCTTTAAATTGTATCAACATAACATTTCAGTTATATCAATGGCTCACTGGGATCAATGGGAAAATGGATCACTCAGAGCAACACTCTTTCAAATAAAATGTCAATCAAGTTCATCAAATCATCTATTACTCACATTTTTTAATTCGTATGCATTTCCATTATTCCATTTTCATCAGTTAATTTTTGTCACTTCCACCCTCTCAGATCTGTAGATGTGTCTAAAAGTCGTAGAATTATACATTTACACTTTTGTTCTGGTGGTTATGACTCTTAAAATAAGATTTGTTTTTGCTTTGACCCATTTATCAGTAAGTGTTAACATCTGAACATGAACCAAATGTAGGGGCCCCCCTCAACCCTGCAGGGGCTCCACAGGAGGATGTTAATGCAGTAAACCAGGTTAACAGATCAAATGATAATATCAAATAACTGAATATTTATAATATCTAATGTTACATATTACTATGTCTTTATATCTTTTCTTCTTCATGTTGCTTAAAAACTATTGTTTTTATATTTGACAAACAAATAGATGTTGATGCTTTGGCAACATTGTTATCAAAACTTAACTACTAATAAAGCCCATTTGAATTTCAATTGAAAAATTGAAAGAGAGACAGACAGAGAGAGGGAGAGAGAGAGAGAGAGAGATGCGAGATAGACAGAGATAGGGGGTGTGGATCGTGTGTATTGTGCTGTGTGTTGTTCATTCATTCATCCTTACAATGACACTAAAGTCAATTCTGATTCTGTGGAGATATCTTTTAAATTACTTTTTATTTGACCAAGAGAAACCAGAGCTGAATGTATAAAGCAAACAGCATCGGTCTCAGGACAGAACCTCGAGCCATAGATTTAGATGACAGAGCATAGTAATGAACAATAACTGAAAAACTCCTGTCTGAAAGGTAAGAAGAAAACCACTCCAGAGCTGATCCAAACATGTCCATCCACTGCCTGAGTCTCTCAAGTACGATAAAGTGATCCACTGTATCAGATGAAACACTGAAGTCTAATGGAACTAATGTAGAATCTTTACTTTTGGTTTATTAATTACCATTATATAATGATCCATGAATGAATCTTACATTATTATTTGTTTACACAAATGTAATCATAACAATCTACAAAACTGGTCTGTTTGATAATTTGGTATTTTTTAACTCCCAAAAAAAGTTAAGTTACGATTTTTCTTTTTGGTGTCTTTTGGATCTTTGCAGGGACGAAAGATGGAGACACCTAAAAAAGTCATCTTGGGAATTTTAGAAGACTTGGGAGCTGAGGACTTTGGGAAATTTAAGTGGCACCTGCAGGGAGCCCTAAAAGACTTCCCAGCAATCCCAAAGAGTAAACTGGAGAGTGAAAACAGGGAGAACACAGTGGATGTGATGTTCCAGACCTACTGTATAAACACTATTAATGTGACCAGAATAGTTTTAGTGAATATCAATCAAAATGACCTAGTGAAGAAGTTATCATGTCATGGAGAATTCAACAACTCAGAACCTGCAGGTAAGTCATAATCATTATAATAATATTAAGAATAATAAATGTATTTCATAGTGCTTTTCTAAGATGCTTTAAAGTTTTGGTTTACATAGATACAACAAACAAACAAGATACATAGACAAAGTTACATAACAAACAAAAGAAAAGAAACATGCATGTGCATGGATAAGCACAGGCAAAGCATGAGAGGTGGGCAATGAAAAGGAGGAAAAACTGGGAAAGTCTGTTAACAGGAAAAAACAAGTTCAAAGAGGTGAATTTCGAGGGCCTGTTTGAAGGATGGTAAGTTGCTTGACTGTCTGATGTGTTCAGGGAGGGGGTCCCAAAGGGTGGGTGCAGCATTTTTTTAAATTATGAATAAAAATAAAATGGATGTACCAAAGATCAAACTGATATATCACAGTCTTCAACAAACATTAGCTTTGTTACCAATGTCTCCCTCTCCCATCTACAAAGATATATATTTTGTTGCCAACAACAGAACAAGCAACCAAAACATCTACAAGAGAAACTAAATTTAAAGTGTTTCCGATATCAACAAAGGATGAATCAAAGTCTGACTCTTTTGTTTACTCTGCTGCTAAAAATGTGCACAAACTGATGTCACTGTAAGATATTGCTTGGGCAATATTAATTCCCTCTGTAATTAAGTCATATACCTTCTGGTTTATTTGGATAATGAAGAGTTCATAGATGTATGACTGAGACACCCAACATCTTGTTGTTTTTAAGGAATACTAAGTAATTTTACAATAGTTAACATATTCAGGACGTCGTCGTCAAATAGACTCAATAGATTTTATAAATACAGGAATGTGCACACTCACATTCACAAGAACAAACCCTCTTTGATTTCATTATTTTATTCATTCAGAGATTCTTGCTTTGTGCCAACGCAAAGTCAAATCCAACTTACTTAAGACGTTACAACGTGTGTCTGAGGGAATTGCAAAAGCAGGAAACAAAACCCGTCTGAATCAGATGTTCACAGAGATCTACCTCACAGAGGGAGGGGTCACTGCTGAACATGAGGTCAGACAGATTGAAACAGCATCCTGGAAACCAGACAGACCAGAAACAACCATCACATGTGAAGACATATTTAAAACCCCACCTGGAAGAGATGAACCAATCAGAACAGTGATGACAAAGGGAGTGGCTGGCATCGGGAAAACAGTCTTAACACAGAAGTTCACTCTTGACTGGGTTGAAGGCAAAGCCAACCGCAACATCCAGTTCACATTTCCATTCACCTTCAGAGAGCTGAATATGTTGAAAGAGAGAAGGTACAGCTTGGTGGAACTTGTTCATCACTTCTTTAGTGAAACCAAAGAAGCAGGAATCTGCAGGTTTGAAGAGTTCCCGGTAGTGTTCATCTTTGACGGTCTGGATGAGTGTCGACTTCCTCTGGACTTCCACAACACTAAAATCCTGACTGATGTTACAGAGTCCACCTCAGTGGATGTGCTGCTGACAAACCTCATTAGGGGAAATCTGCTTCCCTCTGCTCGCCTCTGGATAACCACACGACCTGCAGCAGCCAATCAGATCCCTCCTGGGTTCGTTGACATGGTGACAGAGGTCAGAGGGTTCACTGACCCACAGAAGGAGGAGTACTTCAGGAAGAGATTCAGAGATGAGGAACAGGTCAGCGGAATCATCTCCCACATCAAGACATCACGAAGCCTCCACATCATGTGCCACATCCCAGTCTTCTGCTGGATCACTGCTAAAGTTCTAAAGAAGGTGTTGAAGAAAAGAGAGGGCGCAGAGCTGCCCAAGACCCTGACTGAAATGTACATCCACTTCCTGGTGGTTCAGTCCAAACAGAAGAACGTCAAGTATGATGGAGGAGCTGAGACAGATTCACACTGGAGTCCAGACACCAGGAAGATGATTGAGTCTCTGGGAAAACTGGCTTTTGAGCAGCTGCAGAAAGGACACCTCATCTTCTATGAATCAGACCTGACAGAGTGTGGCATCGATATCAGAGCAGCCTCAATGTACTCAGGAGTGTTCATGCAGATCTTTAAAGAGGAGAGTGAACTGTACCAGGACAAGGTGTTCAGCTTTGTCCATCTGAGTGTTCAGGAGTTTCTGGCTGCTCTTTATGTCCATCTGAAATTCACCAACTCTGGAGTCAACCTGCTGTCAAGCTCCTGGTGGCCTGGATTTTTCAGGGACAAATCAGCACGGTTCTACCAGAATGCTGTGGACAAGGCCTTACAGAGCACGAATGGACACCTTGACTTGTTTCTCCGCTTCCTCATGGGTCTTTCTCTAGAGTCCAATCAGAATCTTCTACGAGGCCTGCTGACACAGACAGGAAGTAGCTCACAGACCAATCATGAAACAGTTGAGTACATCAAGAAGAAGATCAATGGGGCTCTGTCTGCAGAGAGAAGCATCAATCTGTTCCACTGTCTGAATGAACTGAATGATCGTCATCTAGTTAATGAGATTCAACGGTCCCTGAGTTTAGGAAGTCTCTCCACGGATAAACTGTCTCCTGCTCAGTGGTCAGCTCTGGTCTTCATCTTACTGTCATCAGAAGAAGATCTGGATGTGTTTGACCTGAAGAAATACTCTGCTTCAGAGGAGGCTCTTCTGAGGCTGCTGCCAGTGGTCAAAGCCTCCAAAAAAGCTGTGTAAGTACAGCAATAGTTAGAGTCATATATCATAATTTAAAGGCTCTGCTGTCTTTTCAACTTCTTGATTGTTTTTTCTTCATTACCGACTCCTTAGGCTGAGTGGCTGTAACCTGTCAGAGAGAAGCTGTGAAGCTCTGTCCTCAGTTCTCAGCTCCGAGTCCTCTAGTCTGAGAGAGCTGGACCTCAGTAACAACGACCTGCAGGATTCAGGAGGGAAGCTGCTGTCGGCTGGACTCCAGAGTCCACACTGTGAACTGGAGACTCTCAGGTCAGGATTCCTCAACCTGTTGAACTGATGGTCACCTAAATCCTGATTTACATTAATGGATAAACTTGAATCCCGCCTCAGATTGTCTCTGTTTGTATGATTTCAAACAGTTGTGTTTATTTAGTTTCACTCTCTTTCCATGAACGTGTTTTAAGTTTTTTTCATCTCACTCTGTTGTTGGAACTTGAAATATCAGACAGGAATCAGAGCACTACCAGTAATGTTCATTTGTTGATGGACATTAGTGGGTGTTTGATTGTGTTTTGTTTTGTGTGTCTGCAGTCTGTCAGGCTGTCTGATTTCAGAGGAAGGCTGTTCATCTCTCATCTCAGCTCTTAGGTCCAACCCCTCCCATCTGAGAGTGCTGGACCTGAGCTACAATCATCCAGGAGACTCAGGAGTGAAGCTGCTGTCGGCTGGACTTAAGGATCCACTCTGGAGACTGGACACTCTTAGGTATAAACACTTGATGAGCATAAAAAGGATATATTTGTGTAGGAGGTCTCCAAGGAGAACATTTCCAGCAACTAAAATGATAATTCCCTGTTGTTGAAGATCACTGCAGTTTGGACAGCTCTTTGCCATTTAAAGAAACTGTCTTTCATTTTGAGAAATATTTATATTTCCTCACCAGTGTTGGGAGTAACGCATTACAAAAGTAACGCAATTACAGTAATGTATTCCTTTTGGCTGTACCGCAGTAATATAACAAATTACTAATACAATGTTGGTAATATTATACCCGTTACAATCTCAGTAATGCGAGTTACAACGCATTTTAACCCAACATTTAGCGGTGCTTTGTTTTTTGAAGTACCGCAAAACATTTGGTCACAGAAAAAAGAGTGTTATTTCCTATTGCCGGACTCGATGATTGAGATGACTGCAGAGATAGATATGTTTGCCAGATGGGCATTATTTTCAGGAGATTTTTAAGCTGTGTTGAAGTAAGTTACTGTTGCCGTGGTCAGAGCCAGAACCAGAGACGGTACGGACAACAGGTGACGGTACGGACAACAGATAACGGTACGGACAACATCTGTGTCCATACAGGTAACGGTACATCAATGTAGACAGCTGTGAGCCCGTGCAGCTGACAGATAAAAAAACATGTCTGTAATGTTTAGTTTAACTAAAAACATGGTGAAAATGGATTTTTTTATGCTGTTGACACCATATTCTGATTTATGCGGTGATAAATAAAAAAAAATAAAAACTTCCCTCTTTAAAAACTTTTGACTCTAATTTGTCAACACAATAAATACAATTTTGAACCTTGCTTTATCTAACAGTCACATTTCTGTTCTTGTATGCAAATTATTGCATATTTATATAAATAATATAAATAAGATAATGCATCACTTGCATATATAACCGTATCCACCCGAGCTTGTCATATATGACATAAAACAGTGAAAAATGGCATCTCCGATTGATATTTTAATCATTTCACAGCCATAAGAGCTGGAGCCGTATTTTCCAGCTAACAATCTGGCCGTCACGAGGGTGTCTTTGGTGTCTACAGGAGGTTTTCTATCCAGCCTGGAACTTGTACCTTTTTTTGGTGTCTTTCAGCAATAAATCCAAACTCTTACATCCAAGATTGATCCACTTTCTGTCCATAATTTATGAATTTTCGGCCGCCGATTGCTGCTAGCTCTGATGCCAACCATCCATTTTGTTTACCATGATGCTTTGGGAGCTGCATGTTTTTTCCTTATAAACAAATGGAAGGCAGGTCCGTCACATATTAGGCCCATATAAGGCTGTCAATACGTCATCCGAGGGACAACAAAGATTGTTGATCACTCAAAGTCAGAATAGTAAGATGTGACCAAAGATCATGTATTACCATTATCCATCATTGGTGCACTGGTTTTTGAACACCCTGTTTGCACAGCCTAATTCCACTATCTCTGTCATGTCCCACTGCATTTTTTTGCTCAGATGCACATCTGCACTTGCCCTTTTGCACAACTCATTTACTCTTCTGTATATTGATTGATATTTTCTACTCTTATGTATATTATAGAATTATGTAATACTTGCACTAACTGTATATTGACTCATTACTACATTCAGCATTTTCATAGACGGACTTTCAGGTTTACTGTGTTATTTCTTATCTACATCACTATCTAGACCACAACCTGCACTAACTGTATATTTGCTCTTCACTGTGTTTTAGCTTATACAGACTGTCTATGTTTATTGTGTTATAACTGTTCTAAATCACTAACTGGTCCACATTTTGTAATATCTATATTTTGACCCTTTAGCGGTGATACAGACTGTCTATTAATCTATACTGTTATCACCAGATCACTTTCACATTTTTGTACTCCTGTATTGTATTGAATGTGAAACTGTATGTTGTCTCACGCTTTCTTAGCCAGATCGTCGTTGCAAATGAGAACTTGTTCTAAACAGCCTACCTGGTTAAATAAAAAATAACTTACCATTGTAAACCATTCTATAGAGTAGAATAGCATCACTGTTTTGAGTTTTGGCATAAGTTTGGGCCTTTTTTGAAGAAATGTAAATAGTTTAAGTTTATTTCTTCACAGTTTGACTCCCAAGACATATGAGAAGTGTTTTAGACAGGAGATTGGCTTAGCATGTATTGCTCTGTGTCATATCAATACATATCTGTGAGATTCATGTTCTGTTTTATTTATTAATTTTTTCTTTATGGTCCTAGAACCTTTTTTTTAAATTCAAGTGACCTCACTGCAACACAAATATTCTAATAGCCCAGTTTGTCCTGAAAAAAACTGATGTTTATAGTTTGACTGTAGACGACAGGGTTGATGTTTCACAAGCTTTTTTAATCTCTACAGAGAAAGGTCCATGTACATTAAAACTTGACCTTGAACCTACTGACCTCAGGACAGGACTTTTGAGATGTATTTCTCCAGCTTTCAGACTGTTCCTTCATCAGTGTATATTAATGTGTGAGAGTGATGTAATGCCCCCTCCCCTCCTCCTTTCAGGGTGGAGCCTGCTGGAGTCAGATGGTTGAGACCAGGTCTGAGGAAGTGTAAGTCTGTTTTACATTTCATTCATGGAACTGTGACATCACTCATTCAACCCTCTGATGTCATCATCAAAGTGCTGATTGTGTTGTGTCTCGTTCTCTCCATCAGATTCTTGTGAACTCACACTCGACACAAACACAGCAAACAGATACCTCAAACTGTCTGACAACAACAGGAAGGTGACATGGGTGAAGCAGCAGCAGCCATATCCTGATCATCCAGAGAGGTTTAACTCCTCGTATCCTCAGCTGCTGTGTAGAGATGGTCTGACTGGTCGCTGTTACTGGGAGGTTGAGAGGAGAGGAGTTGTTGATATATCAGTGAGTTACAGAGGAATCGGCAAGAGAGGAAACAGAGATGACTGTTTGTTTGGACGTAATGATCAGTCCTGGAGTCTGAGCTGCTCTGACCGTGGTTACTCTGTCTGGCACAATAACAGAGAAACAGACCTCCCTCTCTCCTCCTCCTCTGTTTCTGATACAATAGCAGTGTATGTGGACTGTCCTGCTGGCTCTCTGTCCTTCTACACAGTCTCCTCTAACTCACTGATCCACATCTACACGTTCAACACCACATTCACTCAACCTCTCTATCCTGGGTTTGGGTTTAGGTTCTGGTCAGAGGGTTCCTCAGTGTCTCTGTGTCCTGTGGAGGACGGAGAGTCTCCTCCTGTGAAGAGAACCAGACAGTTCAGCCTGATCAGGATCATCAGCTGATGTTAGTGAGGAGAATGTGGGTTTTTGTTTGTTTGTATGATTTATTTGGCTCCCATTAGCTTCAGCATAAACTAAAAGCTATTCTTCCTGGGGTCCTACAATCTATTTTGTGACAACACCATTTACTTCATCCCTTTACACACCATACACACAAAGACCTTACTTCACATTACACAACATTTGAAAATACAAATCATACTTTACAGTTAACGCAATTAATCACACACAAAAAAATAGATAAATAAATTACACTACTCCGAATAGATCTATTTAAAAAAATAAGATATAACGAAAAGCCCTATATCAGAATCTCTCTAAGTTGATATTAAATATTGAAACATCTTTGAAGGTAAAATTTCTTAAGTGATTTTTTAAAACCATACTGAGTGTTTTGTTGTTTGATAGTTTTTGGGAGAGAGTTCCATTCACACATTGCTCTGAACCTAACTGAACGTTGAATTGATTTGGTTTTCACTTTAGGTAAAATAAAACTACCTCCTACTGCATGCCTTGTTGGATAATGATGTGTATCCATACTTAAAGATAGTTTTGTATATAAAGTAAAAGGTGTTTTGTTTGTTGTAACATTATGTAAAAAAATCATTAGTGAATACACAAATCTATTTTTAACTTTAAACCATGAGGCTTTCATGCATTTTATCAACATTTGATCTAAACCCACATGAGAGAACCACATGTGCCACTTTATTCTGAATCACTTGGAGTGTTTTTATATTAATTATTGAAGTGCTGGACCAAACCACAAGGCAGTAATCAAGGTTTGAATAAAACAAAGCATGAAGTACTGTTTAACGGTCTGTGGTATAAAGTTTTGTGCACACCTTTTAATAAATTGCCCATTTTAGTTACCAGTTTCTGAACATGTCTGTCCTAACACTATGGTTAATGTGATTGTCTCATTGATTTTATTTTGAGTTGATATCTGGCTGCCCAATTGTCCTTTGTGCCAGTATTGTTCAATGTAGAAAAATGAGTTCCAACCGCTGAACAGGTAGTTTTAGATACACTGAGAATCCATTTGTTGCTCCTTATCCAGTCTACCACTGGCTGTAGCTCTCTCTGTAGTTTTGTATTTAAATCAACAATATCAGTTCTGCCTAAATATATAGTGGAATTATCAGCAAACATTGAAATGCTTGCTTTATCTAAAACAGATGGAAGATCATTGGTAAAGATTGTGTAGAGGAGCGGTCCAAGACAACATCCCTTTGAAAAGCTTCCATTAAAGTAAACTAATTGTCTTCTGTCTGTCAAATAACTTTTCATCCATAATAATGTAGTTCGTGAAAAAACATAATATTCCAGTTTTTTAAACAGTGATACAGTGAAAAGTGGTGGTCAATTATATCAGATCCTGCAGTGAAATCAAGCATTACAACACCTATTATTTTCCTCTCCTCCATATTCTTGAACCAGTCATCAACCATCTGAGTCAAGGCAGTGGCTGTTGAGTGTTTTCCTCTACATGCAAGCTGAAAATGTGTAATTAAATTATTATTTAAAAAATAAGACTGAATCTGTTCATAGACAATTCTTTCCATTATTTTACCGAGAATTGGTAATAAACTTATTGGTCTACTGTTTGATCCAGAGAAAGGCATTTTCTTATTTTTAGGTATTGGCACAACTTTATATATTTTCCATGCTTGCGAAAATATATTTTCCGTAAAACACATATTAATTATATGACCAATAGTAGGAGCAATGATTGAAACTATTGGCAACTTATATTCAAGATAGTCAACACCAGGTGGTTTGTTTTTACAATTCATCAGAAGTAATTCCACTCTAGAACCACTGACACTCTTGAATTTAAAGTGTAAATTGCAAGTAAAATTTTTCATGAAGTTAAGCAATGTGCTTATTAAACATAAAGATTAGAGCTGCCCACCATTGTTTTTTATGGCTTTTTATATCAAAATGCTGAATATATTATGAAAAGTAGGTATTTTTTACAGTGGTTTTAAGCACTCCCCCTCCCTTCCACTAGGCGGGGTGTGACGTCATAAGAGTGACTCCAAGACTAGAGTTACCGTTAGTAATGGCTAGTAGGCTAGCAGTTATATTGGAGGCCTAGCTAAAATGGTAAACTATTGTGTTTTTGCGGGATGTACGAATACATCAGAAACAGGGCAGAGGGTCCACTAGGACAAACGGCTGATTGGTGCCTGGGTGAGGTTTGTGGCTACGAAGCGGGCTGATTTTACTGCTGCCTCTGTGACCCACTCTCTCTTCTGCCTGCTGCGCTGCGGCCCTGTGTGTTTGT
Source organism: Perca fluviatilis (assembly GCF_010015445.1). NCBI lineage: Eukaryota > Metazoa > Chordata > Actinopteri > Perciformes > Percidae > Perca > Perca fluviatilis. The sequence continues at coordinate 39,755,771 of NC_053121.1, read as the reverse complement.
GTGTGTGGCCGTGTGTGTGTGTGTGTGTGTGTGGCCGTGTGTATGTGTGAAAGACGGCTGGCCAACGAGGTTGTCAGGTGCTTGTTGAGTTTAACTCCGAAAAGACAGTTAACCACAGGTTCCCGTTAATCTTACGATGGACATGTGTTGTGATATTTAAACAAACGATCCGTCAACGGTCAAATAAAAGCCTCTTATCTACGAGAGCGGTCTGAGAGACCTCCGGTTTACAGCGGGGTGTCCGAGCGAGACTGTCCAAGTGACGAGCCAGCGGCCGGGGCAGGCGCTGCTGGTTGTCGCGTTACTTCATGGAGCTTCTCAACTCTGAAAACTTTGAAGGAAGTTCAAGGAAGACTGCCTATATTTGAAATCTAAACAGTTAATTTCTCGCCTAAAACGTTCTCAGAAGTGAATTTAGTGATGGATAAGATGGCGAAAATGGATAAAATTGTCCCGTTGTTGGCCTGTCTATGTGCCTGCTATGGGTTGCTACTCCCTCTTATGACATCATCACCCAGTTACTGTAAAAAACATGCTACCTTTGAAGAAACCCCAATAAATGTTATTTTAACGCATTTTAAGACAGAAATGTTTAAATACATGCATATTGAGCATATTATTATTTACATAATAAATTGGTTGTGGTGGTTAACCTGCACTTTACACTTTAAAGCTACATGTTTTACCTTCCATCATCTTTTTTTTTATCAATGTATTTGATAAATCTATCTTGTGTGGCTGTGTAGTATTTTTAAGATTATTTATTTGATTTATGAAATAATCGTTAAGATGATTTGCTATATCACTTGGTTTAGTAAAAAAATCCATCTTCATTTTCTAAATAAGCTGGAGTTGATTTATTATTTCCTCTTAATATATCATTCAATGTATTCCATAATTGTTTACTATCATGTTTTATTTCTGTAATTTTCTTTGTAGAAATACCTCTGATGAGTTTGCATTTCTGACACCATCTTCATATTGTAATAGATTGAATCTTCTAAATTACCTTCTCATTATTACTTTTGGACCCGATTTAGCAACTTTTGTTTTCCTTACAATTGCAATAAGATTATGGTCACTACAACTAATCAGCATGGATAAGCAATTTGAGCAAAGTTCTAGTCTATTTATAAACATGTGGTCAATACAGGAAGCTGATTGAGTGCCATCCCTTTTTATACATATTCTAGTCGGTTTATTAATCACCTTTGATAATCCACATGCCATTGCTGTGCTCATTAATTTGATTTTCCTAGGTCAGTCAGAATAATTCCAATCTATATTGAAGTCACCCATTAAGTTTCAAGATTCATACTACTAGCATGATCTAGCATATCACATATTTTTTATTATTATTATATAATATTTTTATTTTGTCGATGTTTGAACTAAGTATATTGAATATAAAGTTGTAAACAAAGGTAGAGCACTGCAATGTTTATCTCTAAAAGACAGACAGACAGACGGACAGACAGGCAGACAGCAGTTCTGTGTAACATCAACTTCATTCCCATCTACCTATAGTTTAACTTCATTTGTGAATTTATGGTAAATTAAAACTCATTTATATGAACTGAAACCTAATTTAGGAGTAAAATGTGTAGAAATGATGACTCATGGTGACTCTAGTTGAGAGGATGTAATAGTTGTAAGCTAATGAATGATATATTTAAATATGTGATATATATAAATGTTCTTTTGTTTTCTTTATTGGAAGCTGCGGATGTTTAAAGGTTGAACTCTGATGAAATCAACATTTGAAATCAGTTTAAAGAGATTAGTCTCCATCTGGTGGAGAGACTCAGCAGCACAGAGGGGGAGGTGCATGATGGGAAATGTAAGTTTCTCATGCTTCATTTTTCTTTCTTCTGTTGAAGTTTTTAGTGTTTTTGATCCTTTTTTGTCACGTTACTGTTGCTGTTGACAAGTTCTGGTTGTTTTTGAATGTTGAAGTTTCATTTTTTTAAACTTGTAATCACCTTTCTCAACGTTTTTGTTGCTTCTTTAACTGTGTTGTTCCCAGGGGCGTAGCACAAGATCCTGATGAACAAAAAGTCCTGATGGGCACCCATGTTCCTCAAACCCCTCTATATATATAGAATAATATAAATAATAAAACACACTAAGATGTTAGTGTTACTTGGTTTGCTTTAGTGACAGTGACAGTTTCTGAAACTGTGTAATGTTGACATGATATGTATCTACCGATTAGCTACCAAGCTACCTATGACAATGATTAGCCTATTATTGCTAATTATAGACATTATAGCCTATTAATTTTAAATTAAACATGTTTCAAATTAGGCTATTATAATGGTGTGTTGTGTGCAAACAGCATTGTTAGTGTAGTTTATTTATTTAGCCTTTACCTCAGATTACATGTATAACCAAATTATCATTTGAAAGTGTATGTTCTGCTCTTTCAATGGGTTGTCTCAGTCCGTTTTTTGAACTAACAGTCACGGAGATATTCAAGCAGTTTAGCACCATGGATTTCGTTTTCTAGTTTTTGCTCACCTTTCTTTGAAAAGAAGTCAGTTACCAATTGTTTCCCCTCATTTAGTTTTCTCTCCTTCTCCTGTCTTTCCTTTCTTTTTTGGTAGCATGATTTGGCTTTCTTGGAGAAAGACATTTCTACAGCAGAAGTTTGCGCTCCACCAGATGCTCAACTGAACTAATGAAAACAAAATGTGTGCAGATGGACTAAACATTTGGCGCAATAGCAAGGGGTGGGTGAGACCTTAGTCTTTTTTTGTTGTTCCTGTGTCTCTGTTGTTGACATGGAAGATAGATGTACATGTTGCTGATGACCTGATCAAACAGCTCAAGTTGATTTCCTTTCTCCAGCCGTCTCTGTTCTCTGCTTCCTACATGGAGTCTAACTCTCCCTTATTTATTCACTATGACACATTTAAAGCTGTCAAAACTAAATATATTGAATATAAAGTTATAAACAACGAAGTTTGAGCCCAGGGGAACGTTCATCTCTAAAAGTTGGGCAGTGTGTTGCTATGGTAACCGTGTTGAAGGACATGTTGCCTTTTTATCAGCATTAATCAACAGAGATATTAAACAGGGGAAATCACTTCATGTGTTGTTTGTGTCTGTATTTATTATTTGTTTATTTCATATTATTGTTTAAATATGTTTAGTATGATTTCTGAATCATCAGCAGTAAGAGATGTTTACCTGGTAATACCTTACTGAGTCCAGCGGAGGTCTCTCTAAAACCAGACAGGAACTAGAGCTCTTATTCTGAAAGGGCAAGTCAGAGAGAGAGAGAGATGGAGAGAGACAGAGAGAGATGGAGAGAGAGATGGAGAGAGAGAGGGAGAGAGAGACGTCCTTTCCTCTGAAGTTACATGAATCCGTCAGCTGTTTGGGCGAGTTAACAACTCCTTCAGTTGCACGGCTTCCAGGAAGACTGCTCTCTGTATCCTGGCTCATAGCTCCTCTATGATCCCTCCTCCCTCCTCCATGATCCCTCCTCGCTCCTCTATGATCCCTCCTCGCTCCTCTGTGATCCCTCCTCGCTCCTCTATCATCCCTCCTCACTCCTCTATGATCCCTCCTCGCTCCTCGCTCCTCCTCCCTCCTCTATGATCCCTCCTCGCTCCTCGCTCCTCCTCCCTCCTCCATGATTCATCCTCACTCCTCCATGATCCCTCCTCCATCCTCGCTCCTCCTTCCTCCTCCATGATCCCTCCTCGCTCCTCTATGATCCCTCCTCGTTGATTCCTCCTCCCTCCTCCATGATCCCTCCTCCCTCCTCGTTGATCCCTCCTCCCTCCTCCATGGTCCCTCCTCCCTCCTCGTTGATCCCTCCTTCCTCCTCCATGATCCCTCCTCCATGATCCCTCCTTGCTCCTCCGTGATCCCTCCTCGCTCCTCCGTGATCCCTCCTCCTTCCCCTCTACTAAATATTCAGTGCTAGAAATCCAATGGCTGTTTAATTTCTAAAACAGAGGAAAAAGATTGACTTCCATACTTAGTCTGCTCTGTCTAAAGGTTAAGAGGTTTGATGATATATATGTTTCTGCTTGTGTCTTGCTGTTTTACCCTTATATTATGTTTAACTTATGACGTGAGATGTCCTCTGCTCCGTTGGTCTGTCACGTGACTTTTTACCTATAAATATTGACCATGTGATCATTCTGTGCTGGAACACGTATGTATGTTCGAATGACTTTATCGCCACGTAGATATTAAAGGCTTTTTAAACGTTACCCTCTCGAGTTTCGCCTCGGATTCCTTCAACCTTTAGATCCCCAAACCTCGAGTAGCACTCAGACAGACGTATTGTGACTTTGATATATTATAAATATTTGGATTGAAGTTTAATGACTTAAAATGTATTACTGAATTAGAACTTATTTTCATCCAGGTCAAACTGCCTCCTCTTGCTCCACTACTGCCTGTTTTGGTTTAACACCATCCACCAAACTTTGGTTTTATATGTCAAACTTCTCTCTTCTATAAAACACTGCTGTCAAAATCCACCCACAATAATAACATGTATTGGCAATTAGGAAGGTACAGATTCAATTATAAGCAATATCTCAAAGATATTTTATCAATAGTAATAAAGTTATGAATGTGTGCATTAATAACTTCATCAAATTGAGAGACAATCATAACGCTGCACCACCCTGTTCAGTAGTCGCAACCTCCCCCCCCCCCAGTCTGACATCCCTCCATTAGTGCATGTATAGGACCTGAGCATGTGTGTAGTGGATTCCAGCAGAGTGTACATCATAATTTCCCCATTAGGGATCAATAAAGAGCGTAAAAAAACATGTAAAACAGGGACCAATAACTGAACTATGAGAACAGTCTCCAACATGGTGAAACCTTCAAACGCAACACTCACCTAAAAGCCCATCAGCTGACTCACAGCGGAGAGAAACGCTTCACCTGCAGCGAGTGCGGAGCCACTTTCCTTTACAAGGGTCACTTCCAAAACCACCAGAACATTCACACGGGAGAGAGAGTGCACGGCTGGGACGAGTGTGACACAGCGTTCACATCCAGAGGTGAGCTAACCAACCATAAGTGCATTCACAAGGGCTGGAAGCCACACAGCTGCGACGAGTGTGGGCAAGCGTTCGGATGGCGAGGAACGCTGATTCGTCACCTTCATATTCACTCTGGAGAGAAGCCATATTGGTGCGAGATCTGTAAGAAGATGTTTTCCCGGGAATACGCCTTGGATCAGCGCAGTCAGGCCGGAGAGAAACCGTATGTGTGTTAAGAGGGTAGCAAGGCTTTTAGTTCATCGGGAAGCCTGTTGGTGTATTGTATTCTGAATTTTTATCTGAATTCTCAGAGTTTTTATCATGTTTAGTCCTTAAATCAGACCAAGTACTTCTTGTAGGTGATTTTAATATCCAAGTGGACGTTGACAATGACAGCCTTAGTACTGCTTTCAACTCATTACTGGATTCAATTATGTTTCAGTCAGAGTGTGCACAAGGCGATGCACTGTTTTAACCACACCCTTGACCTTGTGCTGGCATATGGTATTGAAATGGAGGATTTAATAATATTTTCGCAGAATTCGGTATTATCAGATCATTCTTTAATCACTTTCGAATTCTTACTACCTGATTATATTAAATTAGATAAAAGCTCCTACACCAGATGCCTATCTGACAGTGCCATAGCTAAATTTAAAGAAGATATTCCAACAGCATTCGACTCTATGTCATGCCTTAACATAACAGAGGACCTGTATGTTAACCTCAGTCCCTCTCAAATTGATGCATTTGTAGACGGTGTTACGACATGCCTACGGACGACCTTAGACTCCGTTGCTTCTGTGAAACAGAAGATGATGAAGCAAAGGAAACTAGCACCTTGGTATAACTCCCAAACTTGCAAATTAAAACAAATCTCGCGAAACCTCGAATGTAAGTGGCGTTCCACCAAAGTGGAAGAATCTCGTTTGGATTGGCAAGAAAGTCTCAAAACCTATAGGAAGGCCCTAAGAAAGGCCAGATCAGACTATTACTCATCACTAATAGAAGAAAACAAGAACAACCCAAGGTTTCTTTTCAGCACTGTCGCCAGGCTGACAGATAGCCACAGCTCTACTGAGCCATCTATTCCTCTAGCTCTGAGTAGTGATGACTTCATGAGCTTCTTTAATGATAAAATTATAACAATTAGAGATAAAATTCATCACCTTTTACAATCAACTTCTAACGGTTCACCTTTAAATGCAGAGTCGCTAGAAATAAAGACTAGTCTCGACATATACTTCGACTGCTTTTATCCTATAGACCTTCAACAATTAATGTTAAAGATATCCTCAGCTAAGCCATCTACCTGTCTCTTAGACCCCATCCCAACGAGACTACTCAAAGAAGCATTACCTGTGGTTAACACCTCATTACTAGATATGATCAATATGTCTCTATTAACAGGTTATGTACCACAGTCATTTAAAGTAGCTGTGATAAAACCTCTTCTGAAAAAACCCACCCTGGATCCTGAGGTCTTAGCAAACTATAGACCTATATCTAACCTTCCCTTTCTATCCAAGATCCTTGAGAAGGTGGTTGCTAATCAGTTATGTGATTTTCTACATAGCAATAGTTTATTTGATGACTTTCAATCAGGATTTAGAAAGAATCATAGCACAGAGACGGCACTGGTGAAAATTACTAACGACCTTTTCACTGCTGCAGACAAAGGTCTTGTCTCCATTCTTGTTTTACTAGATCTTAGTGATGCATTTGACACTATTGACCATTCAATCCTGTTACAGAGATTGGAACACTTGGTTGGCATTAAAGGAATTGCTCTGAGTTGGTTTAGGTCCTATTTCTCTGATCGATCTCAATTTGTGAATGTTAATGATAAATCCTCCAAGTACGCTAAAGTTAGCCATGTGGTTCCTCAAGGCTCAGTGCTTGGACCAATTCTATTCTCCTTATATATGCTTCCTCTAGGCAATATTATTAGAAAACACTCAATTAACTTTCACTGTTATGCGGATGACACCCAATTATACTTGTCAATCAAACCAGACGAAACCAGTCAGCTAGCTAAATTTCAAGCGTGCATTAAGGATATAAAATCCTGGATGACCTATAATTTTCTGATGTTAAACCCTAACAAAACTGAAGTTATTGTGCTGGGCCCTAAACACCTCCGAACTTCATTATCTAAAGATATAGCTACTCTGGATGGTATTGCCCTGGCCTCCAGCACCACTGTTAGAAATTTAGGAGTTATCTTTGATCAGGATATATCCTTTAATGCCAATCTAAAACAAATCTCAAGAACAGCCTTTTTTCATCTTCGTAACATTGCCAAAATTAGGAATATCCTGTCTGAAAACAACGCTGAAAAACTAGTCCATGCATTTGTTACTTCCAGGCTGGACTATTGTAATTCCCTACTGTCAGGTTGCTCAAATAAGTCTCTTAAGACTCTCCAGCTGATCCAGAATGCTGCAGCGCGTGTTCTCACAAGAACTAAGAAAAGAGATCATATTTCTCCTGTATTAGCTTCTCTGCATTGGCTTCCTGTTGAATCCAGGATTGAGTTTAAAGTCCTTCTCTTGACCTACAAAGCTCTAAATGGTCTAGCACCATCATATCTAGAAGAGCTCCTAATACCCTATTGTCCCACTAGAGCACTGCGCTCCCAGAATGCAGAGTTACTGGTGGTACCTAGAGTCTCTAAAAGTAGAATGGGAGCTAGAGCCTTCAGTTATCAGGCTCCTCTCCTATGGAACCAGCTCCCGATCTGGGTTCAGGGGGCAGAAACTGTCACCTCATTCAAGAATGAACTTAAAACTCTCCTATTTGATAAAGCTTATAGTTAGGGAGTGAGGAGTTGCAGTGTTCACCTAACTGGCCCAACTGCTTCTCTTCATAATTGTTAGATTAATAATACATAATAATACTCTCCATAATAATACTAATCCTAGCTTCTGGGGAGTAAACTCCCCGGAGTCCTTATGCTTTTTTCCCCCAGCGTATTTCCTTGGAGAACGTTGGCACCAAGATCCTGGTTGCAGCTGTCGCCGCGGTCCTGCTGCACTCCCTGCTGAGCTCAGTGATGCCCTGCAATGTCATGCTGCGCAGCTTCCCGCTACATCCAGTCACTGTTCCATTATTAATGTGACTACTATCTCCACTGTTCATCACACCCCCAACCGGCTCGTCAGACACCACCTACCAAGAGCCTGGGTCTGTCCGAGGTTTCTTCCCAAGAGGGAGTTTTTCCTCGCCACTGTCGCACTGCTTGCTCTTGAGGGAATTACTGGAATTGTTGGAATTGTTGGGGCTTTGTAAATTATAGAGTGTGGTCTAGACCTACTCTATCTGTAAAGTGTCTCGAGATAACTTATGTTATGATTTGATACTATAAATAAAATTGAATTGAAAAATTGAATTGAATTGGTCCACCTACACATTCAAGTGGGAGAGAAGCCATACAGTTGTGAGCCGTGTGGCAGTTGTGAGCCGTGTGGGGAAAGGTTTTCTCAGAAGAGCAGCCTTAATGTCCACCAACACATTTACGCTTCTACGTTTTGACCCGGGTCCCGGTCATGTTGCCAGTGTCGGGCATATGCAGATATTCTTTTAATCTATTTCCGGGTATATTGCCATGTGCATGAAAAAGACTGTGAAAAAAAGTTTTTTGGATCAAATATTGAACAAATTTAGGAGAAAAAAATGAATTGAAAAAAGTGAAAATCTTTAGAATTTTATTTGAAAGCTAATTTAATTTGTTTTTTAACAAAATCGGAAAAAGTTGGATAAGGATTTAAAGAAATTTTGAACACATTTTGAATAAATTTAAACATCTTAGAAGAAGCAAAAGTCAACTAAATTCTCATGTTGTACAAAAAGTCAACCGTAAAAGAAGCGTCAAAAACAAACCACTGTTAAAAAATAGTTACAGTAAAAATCCTGCAGTGAAAATGTTCCTTCAGTAAAAGTATGTAAGTATGCATGTATCATCAGGACCATGTAGTTAAAGTATTAAAAAAGACTGTAAAGGATCCATTCAAAGTGTTTTCTGTATCTCAACTTATCCCATGTTCAGACCAAAGTTGTTTACTATCTTTATCTCCAGCAGATGTTTAACTTTTGCTATAAATGTATTAGATTTTTTTAAATCTGTGTATTAATATTTAAACAGTGCAGATAAAATTGTGATTGCAAAAGAAAACGTAGGAAAAAGTGGCCAAAAACATTGATGAAATAAACATCAAAATAAGCACCACAGAAACATGGTTAAAAGTGCCAAAGTCTTCAAAAAAAGCCAGAAAAAGTCAGGAAAAAGTTACAAAAAACTTTTTTTTTTAAATCTCCGAAAAAACTAGGTGGCAAAAACTAGGTGAGCCAAAATCTACTGTGAAACTAGTCTATGTCCACAACGTTCCACTTCTAGGATTGTTCTGGTACCGTCGGATGTCGGTCCCCTTCCTCTGTCTCTCTGTGTTGGCGTTCTAACCTCCGGTGGATTTGTGAGGACTATGGTTAACTGCTCCTCAGATCTCTGCAGGGTAAATCCAGACAGCTAGCTAGACTATCTGTCTGTCTGTCTGTCTGTCTGTCTAACAGCTAGCTAGACTATCTGTCCAATCTGAGTTTTCTGTTGCACGACTAAAACTACTTTTGAATGTTCACATGTTCCATCAAAACAAGTTCCTTCCTGAGACTATTTAGCAGAGGAACCGTGGCTCAGTCTGGAGCTTAGCACTGCCTAAGACAATTGTGATTGGTTTAAAGAAATGCCAATAAACGAGAGGACCCTCCTCCACTGTACTGTGACGGAAGGTCTGGCTATGAGAGACTACTGTGAACCTAAATTGATATACGGGCTGGGTTAGTGTCTGAGAGTAGGGGCCTGGTCAGAGTCTGAGAGGGGGAGCCAGGTGTATATTTTTTAAGTTGTTTAAGTTTTTATAGTTTTTAGTTTAGTTTATAGTTTTTTAAATATTTTTTATATATTTTGTTAAGTTTTTGTTTTTTTGTTTTTTATCTATTTAATGTAGATCTATCTTCACCTATCGAATAAATTTACCCAGCATGCCCTCTGAGGGTTTCCTTAGTATTTCTTTTATTCAGTTACATATTAGTCTTTTTTCCACTAATTTATCTTATTAGAGGGTCATTTGTATATCTTACAATGCAAACAAGTGACAGCAGCCGGTGGGAAACAGGGAGCCGGCAGCTGCCTTCACTCTCCTACCAATCGGCTCTATAGCCTAGTTTCTATTACAGTAATATAGCATTTAAAAAAAAACAAAGATACATTTGTACATGTAGTAAGCATTTAGCTTCACGCAAATTTATTAAGACTAGACCAACCGGCTAAACCAACGCTAGCCCCATGGCTGCCTCTACACCTGGTGAGTCACCACTCCCACACAAAATTTCCTCATTTTTAAAGAACGCAAACAAAGAAATTGCTGACCTCAAGGAAGATGTTCGTTGACTTTCTGAGGACTTAAAGACCAAAGATGCTTTGTTAACCGCCTGCTTGGACGTGACTCATAACCAGTCGCTCCAGATCTCATCGCTCACGGCGGCCTTTCAGGATACCGCGCTATGGGACCCAACCCACAGCCAACACCTGTCTTCTTGGTTCGCGCCCAAAAGAGAGCCTCGAGTAGGGCTCCATCGCCTCCTGCCCTCAGCCTCTCCACCCGTTTCAGTGCCCTGTCGGAGTCGGAACTGGTAGCGGCTGATGTGGTTCGCCAGGCCTACCCCACGGCCACAGCTTCTGATGGACGCGGTATTCAGACGATCCGGAGGCCTACACTGCCTGGACCGGCCAAATGACAACGTTCCTCAAAAACAATCTCCCCAACCGAACGGGAAGCAATCATCCTCTTCTTTTCCTTGTCCATCTGTAACCGACACTGACTGTTTTGCTTCCGTCACCGGCCATCCACACACCCCCACTCCTCATACGCTCTTCCCCCAACCACAGTAATTATTGGTGACTCCATCACCAGAGATTTAACGTTTCATAATGCTGTCATACACTGCTTTCCTGGAGCCAAAGTTGCAGACATCCTGGCTAAAGTTGTGGATCTGACACCCTCATTCCCGAACTCTATTAAACGCATCGTGGTCCACTGTGGACACAACGACATGTCCTATCAGGAATGCGAACGCACAAAGAAAGAGTTTACCACTCTCATTGAGGCTTTAAAAAGCACTGGGAAGTTGGTTTTAAATCTCGGGCCCACTCTCATCTCTAGGTCGTGGAACACCTGGCTCCAGCTTACATGCAGCATTCACAAGCTAGGTTTTATTGACAATTTTAATCCGTTTTGGAAACATGGCTCCCTGTTCAGCAGGGATGGGATCCATCCCAATACCAGCACCACGCCTTGCACACTCAGAACTATGATTGACTGTGCTCCTCTATGCTTGCTCCTCTGGAACAACCACCCATTCATAATCCCATAACCACGGTGTCTGTTCCCCAACTGAGATCGATTAAGATAAACAAAAGAGGTGCTATACTCCATCCATCCATCCATCCATCTTCTTCCGCTTATCCGGTGTCGGGTCGCGGGGGGAGCAGTTCCAGCAGGGGACCCCAAACTTCCCTTTCCCGAGCCACATTAACCAGCTCTGACTGGGGGATCCCAAGGCGTTCCCAGGCCAGGTTGGAGATATAATCCCTCCACCTAGTCCTGGGTCTTCCCCGAGGCCTCCTCCCAGCTGGACGTGCCTGGAACACCTCCCTAGGGAGGCGCCCAGGGGGCATCCTTACCAGATGCCCGAACCACCTCAACTGGCTCCTTTCGAGCGAAGGAGCAGTGGCTCTACTCCGAGCTCCTCACGGATGACTGAGCTTCTCACCCTATCTCTAAGGGAGACGCCAGCCACCCTCCTGAGGAAACCCATTTCGGCCGCTTGTACCCTGGATCTCGTTCTTTCGGTCATGACCCAGACTTCATGACCATAGGTGAGGGTAGGAACGAAAACTGACCGGTATATCGAGAGCTTTGCCTTCTGGCTCAGCTCTCTTTTCGTCACAACGGTGCGATAGATTGAATGTAATACCGCACCCGCACCCGGCATTCCATCGGTTTCCTGCTGAGAACCATGGCCTCAGATTTAGAGGTGCTGATCCTCATCCCAGCCGCTTCACACTCGGCTGTGAACCGATCCAGTGAGTGCTGAAGGTCACAGGCCGATGATGCCATCAGGACCACGTCATCTGCAAAAAACAGTGATGAGATCCCCAGCCCACCGAACTGCAACCCCTCCCCACCCGACTACGCCTTGATATCCTGTCCATAAATATTACAAACAGGATTGGTGACAAAGCGCAGCCCTGGCGGAGGCCAACCCTCACCTGAAACGAGTCCGACTTACTGCCGAGAACCCGGACACAGCTCTCACTTTGGTCGTACAGAGATTGGATGGCCCTGAGAAGAGACCCCCTCACCCCATTCTCCCGCAGCACCTCCCACAGTATCTCCCGGGGGACCCGGTCATACGCCTTCTCCAAATCCACAAAACACATGTAGACTGGTTGGGCATAATCCCAGGCTCCCTCCAGGATCCTTGCGAGAGTAAAGAGCTGGTCCGTTGTTCCACGACCAGGACGGAATCCGCATTGTTCCTCTTCAACCCGTGGTTCGACTATCGGCCGAACCCTCCTTTCCAGCACCTTGGAGTAGACTTTACCAGGGAGGCTGAGAAGTGTGATACCCCTGTAATTGGCACACACCCTCTGGTCCCCCTTTTTAAAAAGGGGAACCACCACCCCAGTCTGCCACTCCTTTGGCACTGTTCCAGACTTCCACGCAATATTGAAGAGACGTGTCAACCAGGACAGCCCCTCCACACCCAGAGCCTTGAGCATTTCTGGACGGATCTCATCAATCCCCGGGGCTTTGCCACTGTGAAGTTGTTTGACTACATCAGTGACGTCCGCCTGGGAAATCGACGACAATCCCCCATCATCCTCCAGCTCTGTCTCTAACATAGAGGGCGTATTAGTCGGATTCAGGAGTTCTTCAAAGTGCTCCTTCCACCGCCCTATTACCTCCTCAGTTGAGGTCAGCAGTGTCCCCCTCCTTACTGTACACAGCTTGGATGGTTCCCCGCTTCCCCCTCCTGAGGTGGCGAACAGTTTTCCAGAAGCACTTTGGTGCCAACCGAAAGTCCTTCTCCATGTCTTCTCCAAACTTCTCCCACACCCGCTGCTTTGCCTCTTTCACGGCGGAGGCTGCAGCCCTTCGGGCCCTTTGGTACCCTGCAACTGCCTCCGGAGTCCTCTGGGATAACATATGCCGGAAAGACTCCTTCAGTCGGACGGCTTCCCTGACCACCGGTGTCCACCATGGTGTTCATGGGTTACCGCCCCTTGAGGCACCTAAGACCCTAAGACCACAGCTCCTCGCCGCAGCTTCAGCAATGGAAACTTTGAACATTGTCCACTCGGGTTCAATGCTCCCAGCCTCCACAGGGATGCACGAAAAGCTCCGCCGGAGGTGTGAGTTGAAAGTCTGTCGGACAGGGGCCTCCTCCAGACGTTCCCAATTTACCCGCACTACCCGTTTGGGCTTACCAGGTCTGTCCAGAATCTTCCTCCACCCCCTGACCCAACTCACCACCAGATGGTGATCGGTTGACAGCTCCGCCCCTCTCTTTACCCGAGTGTCCAAAACATGTGGCCTCAGATCAGATGAAACGATTATAAAATCGATCATTGACCGTTGGCCTAGGGTGCTCTGGTACCAAGTACACTTATGAGCATCCCTATGTTCGAACATGGTGTTTGTTATAGACAATCCATGACTAGCACAGAAGTCAAACAACAAACAACCACTCTTGTTAAGATCAGGGAGGCCGTTGAAGTCTCCCAGCAGAACAATGGAGTCCCCCACTGGAGCCCCATGCAGGACTCCACTCAAGGTCTCCAAGAAGGCCGAATACTCTGAACTCCTGTTTGGTGCATATGCACAAACAACAGTCAGAGTTTTCCCCCCCACAACCCGCAGGCGTAGGGAGGGGACCCTCTCGTCCACCGGGGTAAACTCCAACGTAGCGGCGCTCAGCCGGGGGCTTGTGAGTATCCCCACACCCACCCGGCGCCTCACACCCTGGGCAACTCCGGAGAAGAAAAGAGTCCAACCCCTATCCAGGAGTATGGTTCCGGAACCGAGACTGTGCGTAGAGGTAAGCTCCACCAGATCTAACCGGTAGCGCTCCACCTCCCGCACCAGTTCCGGCTCCTTCCCCCACAGAGAGGTGACGTTCCACGTCCCCAGAGCCAGCGTCTGCTGCCCGGGTCTGGTCCGTCGAGGCCCCTGACCTTCACTGCCCCCGTGTGGCAGCGCACCCGACCACCGCAAAACAACCACTGCAATGACAGAACAGAATAGGAAAATCAAATGTGGACTATTAAACATTAGATCTCTGTCTTCTAAAGCAATATTGGTAAACGAATTGATATCAGATAACCCAAATTGATTTATTTTACCGAAACATGGCTGAGCCATGATGAATACGTTAGTCTAAATGAAGCCACTCCTCCCAGTCATAATAATACTCAAATTCCACGAGGCTCAGGCCGAGGAGGGGGAGTTGCAGCTATCTTTGATTCAAGCCTGTTAATTAATCCTAAACCTAAACTAAATTATAACTCGTTCGAAAGCCTTGTTCTTAATCTTCAACACCCAACATGGAAAACCGTACAGCCAATTATATTTGTTGTTGTTTACCGCGCACCAGGTCCGTATTCTGAATTTTTATCTGAATTCTCTGAGTTCTTATCAAGTATAGTCCCTCAATAAGACAAAGTACTTATTGTAGGTGATTTTAATATCCATGTGGACGTTGACAGCAATAGCCTTAGTACTGCTTTCAATTCACTACTAGATTCAATTGGTTTCAGTCAGAATGTGCACAAGGCGACGCACTGTTTTAACCACACCCTCGACCTTGTGCAAGAATATGGAATCAAAATTGAAGTTTTAATAGTATTTCCGCAGAATCTTTTATTATCAGATCATTTTTTCAGATCAATAACTTTCGAATTCCTATTACCAGACCATAATAAATTAAATAAAAGTTTCTACACTAGATGCCTATCTGACCTAGCTAAATTTAAGGAAGATATTCCAACAGCATTTAATTCAATGTCGTGCCTTAATATAACAGAGGACCTTTATGTTACTTTTAGTCCCTCCCAACTTGATAATTTCGTAGACGCTGCTACGGCCTGCCTACGGACAACTTTGGACTCAGTCGCTCCTCTCAAAAAGAAGACGATGAAGCAAAGGAAATTAGCACCTTGGTATAACTCCCAAACTCGCAAATTAAAACAAATCTCACAAAAACTTGAAAGTACCACCAAACTGGAAGAATCTGGTGTAGATTGGCAAGATAGTCTGAAAAACTATAGGAAGGCCCTCAGAATTGCCAGATCAGACTATTACTCAACACTAATAGAAGAAAATAAGAACAACCCAAGGTTTCTTTTCAGCACTGTAGCCAGGCTGACAGATAGCCACAGCTCTACTGAGCCTTCTATTCCTGTAGCTCTGAGTAGTGTAGGAAAAAAAGCGACCGATTCTACTCTTGCTCAAAAAGCCAGAGTCTTTTAAGAACCACCGGTCACTTCTCAAAGTTTCCCCTTTCATATTGTGTTCGTTGAAAGGCAGACCAAGAAATGAATACTCAGGATTCGTTCAGTTAAACTATAACAATCTTTAGTAAAATGATATTGCAAACAGATCTTTCATATGCATATGGATCAGCCGCTCCTTCGAGACTTTCTCTCTCTAACCACCAACAAAGTCTTTCCGGGTCTGACCCCGGACCTTCCTTTTCCCTATTCTTTTATTCATCTTCAGGTTCCTCCTCTCGCCATTGCGTGTGGGCCGCCAATTGGTTGGATATCACTCAGACTTTCTGTCTCCGAGAAGATAGAGAAGTTGCGCGCTAGAGATTGTCTGTTCCTTTAAGAGATTTCATTAGGTGCATTCTGTTCCAATTGTTTATTAAACAAATGAGGAGCACTTTTGCTCCACTAAATTTGAACCCGTCTTATCTTACACATGCCAGACAGGAGGAGACAGCGAGGCCATCCCAGGCTACAGCACATTCTTATTCTGAACCCAATATATTTCTACAGTAGCGATGACTTCATGACCTTCTTTAATGATAAAATTATAACAATTACAGATAAAATTCATCACCTTTCGCCCTCAACTTCTAACAGCTCACCATTGGGCGCAGGAGGACTGGAGAGAACGTTAAGACCTGATACATACTTAAACTGCTTTTATCCTATAGACCTTTAACAATTAAAGGGAAACTTCACCGATTAGCATTAAGCTTTGTATCAGTAGAAACCTGGTAGTATTTTTTAATGACCACGCTTTCCTTCCTCATGTCCCCCTGACAGGGGAGATCTCTGTATTGTGGGTCTGGAAAAAAGCCTCAGATGACGCAAAATGACGATTTTTGCGTCATCTGAGGTTTTTTTGCCCAGAGGCAAAAGACTACAGCCTGTATTCATTGACATATATATAAGGAGCCACTTCCGCATAACCCCAAGGGGGGTTGGACTGTCGGCTTTTTCCGGAGATTGCTGAGGAAAAATGAGTGTCAGCCATCTTGAATCCTCGCTTAGCTTCTCAGCAGGAGCAGAAACTGTTCATCCCGACGGAAATTTTAGAACAACAATTATGAGCATTCAAACTACCACACACGTGTACCACCAGGATACATTGGAACACATCGGAGAATATGCAGGACACTTTATTACAGACGCAATACTCCACACACTACGCGAGCTTTGCCTGCACGGAGACCAGCGGTAGTGCTTGATTCCTGTGGCCGGTAAAGTGACCTCATCAGCGGGGAGCGTTGAACGAGTGTGCCGGTGGAAAGCTAACGCTAGCCAGCCATCTCATTTACAAATCCTGCTTGCAAGTGTCCGCTCATTAAACAAACTGGACTACATCCAACTTTAACGAAACTCCCAACGTGAGTTCAGAGACTGCTGTGCTATGTTTTTGTTGTTGTGGAAATATTGCTGTGGACAATCCAGCCTGCTGCTCTGTCACCGGGTAAGACTACTAGTGGAGGTGGGCTGTGTTACCCAGAAATGGGGTGATTTGTATCCAACTAACTGCTAATTGCTGGTGGAGTTTGTGACTGTAAAATGCCGACAATTCTAGCTACATCCCACGCAAATGTACGGCTGTGTTTATACTCGATGTTTATACCACAGCCCACCAAGAGCTAATGCTAGTAGCTATGTGTTAGCCTTCTTTTATTACATGGCTTGGTTGAATTCTAATGTAGAATGTGGTCTGTTATTTCTTGATAACAGACCGTTGCTAAGGATAACACACCGTTGCCATGCATAGCAGAGCGTTGCCATGGACACAGTTCTGTTCACTCTGGAGCTATCAATCAATCCGCTGAAAGAAGTCCGGATAATGTATCAGCTGTGGCCAAAAAATAGCATGTTTTAAATGTGTAACACCACTTGAGCCACGGTGAAATGTTTTTCCGTGTATATGGTTGAAATGACAATAAAACACACTTGTTGAGTTGATCGTCTCACTGTCTGTCTGTAAAGGGTAGGCGTGGCTTGGGAGTGGCCTCATACAGCAGCAAAGCAAGTGCATTCTGGGATTTGGTGTCTTTCATCCATATGAGCCAAAAACACATTTTCTGGCTTATCTCGGCCTAGAAGGCACCAATTTCAATTTTCTACTACTACTTCACATTTCTACTACATTAGTGACCCAATTTAAAGATATATTCAGCTTTCCAGCTGTGAAATTTCCCTTTAATGTTAAAGGTCTCTTCAGCCAAGCCAACTACCTGTCTCTTAGACCCGATTCCAACAAGGCTACTTAAAGAAGCACTGCCCGTGGTCAACACCACAATACTAGACACGATCAATTTGTCTTTATTAACAGGTCATGTAAAATAGCTATGATAAAACCTATTCTGAAAAAACCTACCTTCGATCCTGAAGTCTTAGCCAACTATAGACCTATATCTAACATATCTGAGAATGTAGTCTCTAACCAATTGTGTGACTTTCTACATAGGAATAGTCTATTTGAAGACTTTCAGTCAGGATTTAGAAGGCATTATAGCACAGAGACGGCACTGGTGAAAATTACTAACGACCTTCTAACTGCTGCTGACAAAGGACTTATCTCCATACTTGTTTTACTAGATCTTAGTGCTGCATTCAACACTATTGACCATACCATCCTGTTACAGAGACTGGAACACTGCTGGTTTAAGTCCTATTTCTCTGAGCGATCCCAATTTGTTAACATTAACAATAAACCCTCCAAGTTCGCTAAAGTTAGCCATGGCATCCTCAAGGCTCAGTGCTTGGACCAATTCTATTTTCCTTATATATGCTTCCTCTAGGCAACATTATTAGGAAACAATTAACTTTCACTGTTACGCAGACGACACCCAATTATATCTGTCAATTAAGCCAGACGAAAGTGGTCAGCTAGCTGAACTTCAAGCGTGGATTAAAGATATAAAATCCTGGATGACCTACAATTTCCTGATGTTAAACTCAAACAAAACGGAAGTTATTGTGATGGGACCCAAGCACCTCCGACCTTCAAGCACCTCCGACCTTCATTATCTAAAGACATAGCTACTCTGGATGGTATTGCCCTGGCTTCCACCACCGCTGTCAAAAATCTAGGAGTTATTTTTGATCAGGATATATCCTTCAACGCTCACTTGAAACAAACCTCAAGAACAGCCTTTTTCCATCTTTGTAACATTGCCAAAATTAGGAACATCCTGTCTCAAAATGATGCTGAAAAACTAGTCCATGCATTCGTTACATTCAGGCTAGACTACTGTAATTCCTTACTATCAGGTTGCTCAAGTAAGTCCCTTAAGACTCTCCAGCTGATCCAGAATGCTGCAGCACGTGTTCTGACGAGAACTAAGAAAAGAAATAATTTTTCTCCTGTATTAGCTTCTCTGCACTGGCTTCCTGTGAAATCTAGGATTGAATTTACAATCCTCCTCCTGACCTACAAAGCTCTAAATGGTCAAGCACCATCATACCTAGAAGAGCTCTTAGTACCTTATTGTCCCACTAGAGCACTGCGCTCCCAGAACTCAGAGCTACTTGTGGTTCCTAGAGTCTCTAAAAGTAGACTGGGGGCCAGAGCCTTCAGCTATCAGGCTCCGCTCCTGTGGAACCAGCTCCCAACTTGGGTTTGAGGGGCAGACACTGTCACCACATTTAAGAGTAAACTGAAAACTCTACTCTTTGATAAAGCTTATAGTTAAGGAGTGAGGAGTTGCAGCGTCCGCCTAACCCGGCCCACCTGCTTCTCTTGGTAGTCATCAGATTTTCTTATCATATAATCAATCATATAGCAAGAGTAGAGGGAGGCAGGCCAGTACAGCCCGATAAGGCAGGGGAGAGTTCAAGCCCAATCCGGCACCTCTCTCTAAGCTAACCTGCCCCTCTTAGTTATGCTTTTATAATTCTAGACTGCCGGGGAAGTTCCTTCCTTCCTATGACACACTGAGCTGCTCTCTCATCTCTGTTTTCACTTGTTTCCTTTTGTATGCATCCTGTCCCAGAAATGCTTGTTACTAACCTAGCTCTGGAGAGTTTACTCCACCCATGCTCTGCAGCGCCACGTTACATCCTGCAACGCCCTGCTGTGATGTTCATACACACAGAGTAGTCAGGATCCGGTATTGGAGACTGCACTACTCAGTATGACACGATGTGCCCTGCTATGACATGAACTTCCACGACTACCTTCAAAGTCACTGTTCCATTATCTTTAATGTGGCTAATATTTGCCACTGTTCATCACACCCCAACCGGCCCTGTCAGACACCGCCTATCAAGAGTGGGGGTCTGCCGAGGTTTCTTCCTAAAAGGAAAAAGTTTTTCCTCGCCACTGTCGCAACAGCCACTGCTAATGCTTGCTCTTGAGGGAATTACTGTAATTGTTGGGGTTTTGGAATTTATAGAGTGTGGTCTAGACCTACTCTATCTGTAAAGTGTCTCGAGATAACTCTGTTATGATTTGATACTATAAATAAAATTGAATTGAATTGAATTGAAAATGGATTATTGATGTACATATTTTCATAGTAGTATACAGATTAAATAATCGTTCAGGTGATATGTCAAAATGGATTCATTGATTGATTGAATGATTGATTTTGTAGGTTTTGCAGTTCGTTTTTGTCTGCTCGTTTAACGCTACTTAAATAAAATGTTCCACTGCCACATTTCCAGAAGAGAATGGAGATAATGAGCAAAGAACGACCTCTATACGTCTTAATTATTCATGTACTGATCAATTATCAATGAGATCAGCTGAGTCTGTGTTCCATCTACAGAATCACAGCATCTGTTAACATGTCTTTCATTCCACAATCAGCTGAGTCACTGTACAACAGCTGCATGGAAACTGTGGGTTTGACCATCCGCCAGAGGAGGCAGTGCAGTCATCTCACATCTAGACTATTGCTACTCCCTCAGTTCGCACAACAATACAGATAATTTCCTAAATAATAAGGAAGCCACTAAATTTAGCCGAGAAAAGGTGACTGTAAGCCGGGTACACAGCATAGTAAAGACACAGCCTTTAAAGGTGGATGTTTCAGTTCAGTTAAGCCAACAAAAATGACCATCATGTGGCGACACAACTTAAATGACTAGTTAAGATTAGAAAAATTATGTGGTTTGGGTTAAAACACTCCCGCGACACAAACACCTGTTTCCTTTCTTGTGTGTTCTCCTTAACTTCTTCTGTTTTAGGAGCCAAACATCTTTTTTTACCTCTGTTGTGTTTGCCTCCGCTGTGTTTGCCTCCAATGTGTTTTCCTTTGCCAGTTTTGACTCCGCTGTGTTTGCCTTTGCCGGGTTTGCCTAAACAGCGTTTGCCTTTGCAGTGTTTTTCTTGTTTCTAGCTATTTATTGCAGATGCTTTTGCTTCTCGCGTCAGTAGCGAGAACCGATGTCCGTGCTGCCTTTTTTATCCAAGACAGAATCAGGTGACTTTGGAGCTGGGCTTAATTTCTGTGATTGATTTTTAAAGCTTTAGTACGTAGTTTCTGTCGCCCCCATGAGGAATTCTAAGTAATGACAACAACACAGTTGGCGTGTCCACGTTATACAATCCTTCCATGACCACGCACCACCCCTCTTCCACACAGTTGCTAGTAGCCAAGGAGAACACGGAGGATTAAAAAAAGATGATGGACTCTTCAGAAGAGGTAATTTCTTCACTCTAGTTTCACCGGACGACACAATCTTCTGAACATAGTCATACTGAGAAATACAGAGAAAGTTGTGTGGCGCTGATAGTCTTAATTACCTTTGTAACAACTCGTTTGGCAATGGCTTGAATGAACATACGTTCATTAATATCAAAGCATTACGCAATAAAGCTTTAAGATTGGGGGCTGGTACATTTTTTACATGGAAGTGGCGTCATAATCACCCAAAGCCCAAAGGGATACCTTCACAATTTAATACACGTAGCAAAGCAAAAAGAACAAAGTATTTCCCTCTGAGTAGACGTAGAAAGTCTGTTTGGGTTTTTTACACGAAGCTTTCTGTTATGGTTTCTTGATGCATGAGAACTGCAAATCTGCTGAGAATAATGATTGAAACAGAGGAAGTGGTTTGTTTAGGTTGAACAAAAAACTGACAACCAGCACCAATGTCCCAGTCACAGTAACTCAGCTCAGACTCCACATAAGGTACTTTATTTGAAACCCGGTTTTACTCAGTGTGAATTGAGTCAAACATGAACTAATCTTTTCAATATCTGTCCAGTGCAATAGTCCGGCCCTGAGCAGGTTGTATAATCATAACCCCAAACACAGTTTGAGCTCTTAACTATACACTCACCTAAAAGATTATTAGGAACACCTGTCAAATTTCTCGTTAATGCAATTATCTAATCAACCAATCACATGGCAGCTGCTTCAATGCATTTAGGAGTGTGGTCCAGGTCTAGACAATC
The DNA here is from genome assembly GCF_010015445.1 of Perca fluviatilis. Lineage (NCBI taxonomy): Eukaryota > Metazoa > Chordata > Actinopteri > Perciformes > Percidae > Perca > Perca fluviatilis. Next base: position 39,733,756 of record NC_053121.1, on the reverse strand, counting down.
TCCTGAACTCCAAACTGAATGTCGGAATGGGAAAGAAAGGTGATCTAAGCAACTTTGAGCGAGCATGGTTGTTGGTGCCAGACGGGCTGGTGAGTATTTCACAATCTGATCAGTTACTGGGATTGTCACCCACAACCATTTCTAGAGTTTACACAGAATGGTCTGAAAAAGGAAAAACATCCAGTATGCTCCAGTCCTGGGGGGCGAAAATACCTTGTTGATGCTAGAGGTCAGAGGAGAATGAGCTGACTGATTCCAGCTGATAGAAGATCAACTTTGACTCAAATAACCACTCGTTACAACCGAGGTATGCAGCAAAGCATTTGTGACACCACAACACGAACAACCTTGAGGTGGATGGACTACACCAGCAGAAGACCCCACCGGGTACCACTCATCTCCACTAAAAATAGGAAAATGAGGTTACACGAACTCACCAAAATTGGACAGTTGAAGACTGGAAAAATGTTGCCTGGTCTGATGAGTCTCGATATCTGTTGAGACATTCAGATGGTAGAGTCAGAATTTGGCGTAAACAGAATGAGAACATGGATCCGTCATGCCTTGTTACCACTGGGCAGGCTGCAGGTGGTGGTGAAATGGTGTGGGGGATCACTTTTGCCTTTAGAACTGCCTTAATTCTTTGTGTCATTGATTCAACAAGGTGCTGGAAGCATTCTTTAGAAATGTTGGCCCATATTGATAGGATAGAGTAAAACACGGTATTAGTATGGTGTTCCTAATAATCCTTTAGGTGAATGTATGTTGGTCAGTGAGCAGCAGCTGCACCATATACTCCCCCTCTCTCACTAATAAACGCTGCTCATCTTTTCCCTGTAACTCAATGATAAAACCATTTTAACTTCTAAATATTGAGGCAAAGTCAACCCTAAACTCAGATCTGATCAGGAGATGCAAATACTGACTGTACTCTTGTTTTAAAAGAGAGACATGATGTTTTTCTTTTAGTTTCCTGTTTCAGGGCGTGTGGCTGCTGCAGCAGCAGGTTAGCTGATGCAAGGCACAGAGTATGTGCATGTTTTTTTTTCATGAGTTCGCTGCACAAACTCAAGAAAATGATTCAAACCCTTTATAGAGGTGACCCATTTAAATCTAAATTGCTTAATTTAAATATATCTATTTAAGATCATATGTATATTTATTTAAGTGGTTTAACTAAAAATGTATTAATAGCTCCACGTATGAAATTGATTTATGTTAGATCGCCAAAAAAAAGTGTCATACGGGAGCGCCCTTTATGTATGTGTGAGACAGTGCGCTCTTTCCGCCCATCTCCTCATCCTCTGGCTGCAACGCGAAGGTAACGTTTGGAGAACGCTGCAAAATAAAAGGTGAAAATACACTACTTGGTAAGTGTTTGTTTACTGTAGTAGATTAGAAAGTATCTAACTGTCAAATAACGGTAATTTTGTAATACTGACCAAAACTCTCTCACTCTTCAAAGATGAAGGGAGATGGCTGGCTAAAGTTAACTTTTGGTGGCTAGTTAGTGCTAATTTTAGACTTTTAATGTTACTGTTTATTGAAATATAGCGTTAGACGCCACATTGACTGCTTTGGTTAACTTATTTGTTGCTCTTTGTCACCGCAATATTGGACCGGGCAAAACTGGCCTGTAGACAAATAGAAGTAAAAGAGGCCGATTTCTGCCGGTTTTTTGTGTGTGTGTGTGTGTGTGTGTGTGTGTGTGTGTGTGTGTGTGTGTGTGTGTGTGTGTCCAATATTAAAACGTTAGTTTAAATGTGTATAGCTCGTTTGGTGATTATGCATTTTGGCTGTAGGTGTACTATGAAATAATATGACCATATTGTAGGTTGAAGTACAGCACCTATGCACTAATGTGTTTGACTATAATTAATAATTACTTTTATTTGGATACATCGCATGATTATTTTACCTCTAATATTTGTATCTCATCTTTTGCAGTTTGATAAGTTGTAAATTACTGTCCCAGAGGAGAGAAGAAACTAGAACATATTCACATTTACAGTTTTTTTTATTGCTATGACATTCTTTTGAATACTTTTAACAACTTTCCTATACTCTGAAAACAGCACAACATCCGTCTGTGTAGGCTTTACAATTAACACATTTATTGTTGCTTTGACACAAAGGGCATACAGTTAACACAAATTTTAAATTCTTGAACATCTTTTACAAACAAGCTCAACCAAGACCAAAACAATGGATATGTCCTGCCAAATTCAGAAATGCTTTCACCCTGTATGTCAGAACAAATAACATCATGTTCTAAACCTAACTTATAGGCTAAAGTGAAAGTGAACAGCTGTTCACAAATAAACACAAATAGATCCCCTGCATTTTATTCCATTGATACTGACAAACAGCTGATTGAAGTTATGCAAATAGATCAAATCACAGCTGATTCCCTTCTAGGAAACACACTCAGGTGTTGACCATATGTTACAGTAGTACATACAGTAAAAGATCACCTATTTGTGCTGATTTTGTGTTGAAAAGGAACAACAAAGATGAACAGAAAGAAAGTAAGAAAACTGACTGCAAGAGGGAGAGAAAGACGAGTACCAGGACAATTCTGTCTCTGTCTTCTTTTTTTCATAAACCATACAATCTATAAAGCTACTCTGAGATGGGTCATTCATTTTTATGGATACAAGCCCGAGTCTGGAAGAACCGGCGGTAGTAACGCTACACCATTCGCACAGCAGAGGCCTGTACTATGAAGCAAGATCAACTTGTCCTGGATCTCTTTCAGTTATCCGGCTTCACCTAACCTAACAACCGCGGTCCCGCATAAGCTGTATCACGATGTTGGTTATCAACTAGTTCAGTTAACCCAGGTATTTCCAATTTAGAGACGCGCACGTTCACATAAAAGAGGCGGTGTTTGCGCACTACAACCAATCGCAAACATCTACCAGAGCCGCATGTTTTATATAAGAAGAGCAAACTATAATTCTACATAAATATGAAGAACACACACTCTGTTTTACAGGGAAACACAATACAGTCGCTGCTTCCTAAAACAGGAAGGAAAGCTGGCAAAAAAAAATAGCCGACGCTGTAGATGTTTAAATCACAACTCCAATATCACTTTCCCATCAGTCAGGACCAAGATCTGCCCATAATTACACTTGCGCTTTCCATAAACTGTCATTGCTTTAGCCTATTATTTCAGTTGCAACCTTAGCAGTGGGAAGCGATTGTGAGAGCAAATAAAACATATAAAAACATAATTCAAACCGATGTGAGCATTGGCGACACACGGCTCAAGAAGCCGATATGTAATTCCCTCCCATTGAAATATATATTTTTCCAACAGGTTCTCACACCCAACTCGTAAAATAAGGACGTTTGGTCAGGAGCCTTTCTCGTTCTTATTGACGCTAAAAGTCTTCTTTAGCGCTACAAGTGACGCCGCTTGGTCGGCACTAATGCCGTCCCTTTTGACGCGCTTGGTTCTGTGACACGCGAGAGGAACGGGACGGTTGGGTTTAGGAAAGGGTCGTGGGTGGGCGTACGGTTCCCTGACACGCGGGAGGAAAGAAAAAGGCGACTCTAAAAAGCGACTCTAGCAAGCATTACAAGCGGGATGCGAACCTGGGTCTCCTGCGTGAAAGTCCAGTGTTTGACCCCTCCACCACCACCACAACCAACCTCCTTACATACTACTCGCTAAATCCCATCTAACTGCGGCTTTCCCTTTGCGTTACACAAATACGCTAAAGGGCGCTTTTTTTCGTTGCATCAGACGCTGACAGCCACTGTCCAAACGTACTTATTTTACGAGTTCGGAATGAGAACGGGTTGATATTTCATAAAAATACCAATCAGGGAATGTTAACGGGTTTGTTGGTCTCTAAATGTTTTAACTTTTATGAGCGCACCTCTCTCTTTCCCCCTCTCTCTTCCTCTCTCTCTGTCTGCACTGAGCTCCGCCTGATCTTCTTTAAGAATGGTGATGCCGTTATTAATGGAGTATTGATTGGTCAGTAGGCGGTGCTTTTACACCAGTTGATCTCTGATCTCCAACTTAACCTGCTCCCGACCAGGTTAGGCATTCAGCATGAGTTACCACGGCGACTGAACCCAATAACAACTGATCCACCTTCGTGATACAGAAAGTGCTGGGTTAAACCTGAAGTTAGCTCGCTAACGCCAAATCCTGCTTCATAGTACAGGCCTCAGGGCAGTGGAACCCTATTGTAATCCTAAGGATTATTATTATTTTTCTCTGCGTAAAACAGATGCTACAGCCAAAACCGTACATGGTGGGGGGGGTGCCTTTTTCAGGACAAAAAAACAATTTGCACCACTAGGTGGCGCTATAGTAGAGATACGCATTTGGCCCTATAACTCCCAAACTGGATCGCGATTTATCGCAAACCTACTTTTTCTAACTCCTCCTAGACCATGCGACCAATCTGCACGAAACCAGACCGACATGATAAAAAATTATCAAAATAATTTTTATCGGATAAAAATTGCATACTTGGCTACTTGGGGGTGCTACAAGTACAAAAGGTTTATATCTCATGAACGGTTCATCTGATTTTTACGAAATTCATTTAGGCCCACTCCTGAGGCCACGCCTACAGTGGGGTACTGATTCATCAAAGTGGGCGTGGCCTATGGACCCAGGTTTGGATTCACCACTTACACTAATGTGAGCAACTTCAAATTTACAGTGTAAATGTACAATGGTTCAAGGACCTGACATAATAAAAATTACACACATGGACCACTAGGTGGCGCTATAATGACATAAAACGGTTCTTTGCCTATTACTCCCACATTCCACATCGCACATTAGAAAACCTTACATCTACGTGTTCCTTGAATCGAGCTGAATCTGATGATATAGGCTTCGTCCATTTCTGCTAAGATTTTTTTTTTCGCAATATCGCGCAATGTGATAATAGGCCATGGAGGACCTATTATCACAAAACTTGGTTCGTAGCATCTCCAGATGCACCTGACCAAAAGCTATCAAAACAATCTTTTTACGTTAAACTATCCACAATTTACAAGCAAACTAATTTTAATAGCTAGCCACAAAACACAAACTTTAGCATATCTCGTCCAAATGAAGAGGTATCAAAACTTGGTATTCTTTTTCGACATCCCACTCCGAGCCTCTGTACCAAATGTGGTGAAAATCAGCCGTTAGGGGGCGCTATAATGAACGTAGACACGTTTTGGCAAATAACTCAATGCATTTAAATGGGAAGATTGCAATGGCAATATTTCTGCTGCAGTAAATGCTATAATCACAAAATGTCATGATTATAAATAAAACAATGATTATTGTTCCATGTCCGACTATGATGATATGTACCAAATTTGGTTAGGGCCGCCCCTAACGGACAATACATTTGGTATAATCAACGACGCTGTTTCGGCCCTTTTACTCAATGTTAATGGGATATTTGCAATGGCAACGTACCGCAGACCTTGCGACTCACACCCTGGATATTTCCCGACATTTGCCTCCCCACTGTCATGTTTTGGGTCCCACTTTCAGTCCTGTTTTCGTACGCTCCACGGGTCATCGGGGGCTACTCGCGTCGGGGGCAACTGGCGCCGGTAGGCTTGGACCCCGTCATAACTGCTTGCAGTTCTAGTTTGTATTGAATTTCTGCAGCAAAAGAAACAAAATGTAAAACACAATCTATGATCAATACAATAACTATTGTCTACTGTATAAGGGCAGACCTGACACATAAAATGATGCAGTTTCTGTAATTCCATCTGATGTTAGTGTTTTGTATGATATTGTCCTATGCTTTACTAAATGTTCCTGTTGGATGTGTTAGTGTTTTGGAAGAATTATTTGATTTTGAGACATGTTTGCATTGTTTTGGTAGACATAGTGTATTGTGTTAGTAAATTATTGTATTTTGAAAATTAGTGTTAGAACTGTAACAAGCTGACGTAACACAAGTTTACCTGTTTTTTACATTAAAAATGACTCAAAGTGATTAATGGATTATCAGAATAGTTGGACATTAATTTAATAGTTGAAAATTAATGGGTTTATCGTTGCAGCTCTGTTTCTGACATCCTCCATTTTACAGTTTTTTTCGATTGCTAAATGTCAGTGGACACAACTGGAGTCACATGAGCAAAACTCTAACTCCAGGCTGCACAGCAGCAGTTCATGTGGACCAGACCCTAGTTCGTTTTTCATTGCTTGAACACAGTTTTCAAAACTCTACACACTTATCCCTTTTTTAATTTATTTTTATTAATTTATGTTGGTCATCATGATTAGGTACCAGAAAGTACATCAAATAAAGGCGAAACAACAAAGAAAAACAAAATAAAAAAATAAAGACAAATTTTGATATACTATGCTTCCCTCAATACTTATTGATTATTTCGACCCACCCCTACTTTTTTACTTCTTCATTTTTCTTTAACATCAACCCCTAGGTCTTCCATCCATTTACTGTATATACTTTGTAATAATGCATCACTGCTTTCCATGCTTATCAGTAAATTGTACATAGAGCCGATCAGCCTCGTTTTTTTGTTGCTTTGGCTTAAAATGTTAGACATTTCAGGACTAATGTTCTTTTCCAAGTCAAAATTGCAGGTAATCCAGTTTTTCAGTTGCATATACCTAAATAATTCTATACGTTTTAGGTTATATTTGCTTTTTAATTTACTGAATGGTGCAACAGTGTCATGGTTTGTGACATCTGACAACTGCTGGATTCCACGTTTTATCCATGTTTCCCAGTAAAGCTGCATGCTCTGTATTTTTATGATAGATTGCTCCAAATTGGTATTTGCCCGGGAAGCCCTATTTCTTGATGGAGAATTTTTTATTTTATTCCAGGCCTTTAATGTACTATTAATAACAACATTTGTTTATTTGATGTTGCCCTTAGTAAACTGTTGCACTGTAATTGTTTGTTTTCTACGTCTATCCATGGATCTTCATTTGTTTTATTTATTATGCGTTCAATATAAAATGACTGAGCTGCTACGTGATAGAACTCTAAGTTAGAGAGCTTTAGACCCCCCTTCTGCTCTTGAGTGATACAGAAGTTTCCTTTTCAATCTACATGCTTTATTCGACCAAATGAATGAAGAAATTATTAAGGTTACCTCCTT